>NW_010199435.1:2027-9463 GCF_000695765.1 Mesitornis unicolor
GGGAGAGAAGATGTAAAATTGAAAAGCCCCGGGGAGATGAATGCGAGATAACCCAGAGAGAAACATTTCCATTCCCAGTCTTGGCTGAAATGATTTCTCCTCCCTGCATGGGAAGCACCCAAAGGAGAGATACCCTGAAGGCAGCTCATTGAAGGGGCGAGAAATCCCATTACAAGAATCAGAGCAGACAGTTAAGACTACACAAGTAAGCAAATTTATTCTGAGACGGAACAAATACCGTGGCAAACAACAATATGCAAATTCAGTTGAGAACGGGGGTAAATATCAGACTTTGTTTTCAAATCGATATAAAATATAGTCAGGTTTTATTTTGCCCAAAAAGCAGCTCGCGTCGGGGGGAGGGAGGTGGGGAGGGGATGGGTCTATTCGCGCCGCCCGACGTGCGCGTCGCCCGCAAAACCCCAGGCTCGGCTAGCGGCTCCTACACCGGGTGGACGCTGCAAGGAGATGGAGGTGCCCTTGGGAGCTCTGGCTCCCTGTGATTCCAATTTTTCTCCTAAAAAGCCAATTCTTGCCACAAAGCAAGAGGCAAATTCGTCCCCTCTGAAACCCTCGCTGCCCGCCTACGTACGGATGGGGCAGTCACGGGGATGCCGGCTGATTTTTAGGGCTGGGCATCTTTGAAGGCACCTGCAACTCCTCTTCCTTGCTGGATCTGGATGGATCGACCTCCTTGGAAAGCCAGCGAGGAAGCAGCTCACCTCGGACACCGGAGGAGTCGCGCCGAATCCCGGCCTTGCGCTCGCCGCGGCGCGAACGGGACAAAACCCCCCTCCTGGCGCGCTGCTTTCTAGACAAAGCCATCCCAAAGAAAAGCAGACATAGAAAACATTAGATTGTCAATGATGCTTTGAAACAAATTCAAGTTTATCATCGTGGGTGGTTTTGTTTCTTTTCGTGGGTGGTGGGTTTTTTTGTGTTGGTTTTCGTGAGCGCGTGTGTCGACTCGATACAAACAGACAAGAAAGACGCGGTGAACTTCAAGCTCTGGGTCGGCGTGTTGTCAGTTAGCGTCCGCAGAAGCACCATCGGATACGGAAGGGTTAGCACCAGAGAGTTTGGAGGAGCTAACTGAGAACACGCGTCATCGGAAAACCTGCAGACAGGTCGGGAACGGGGACAAGTGTGTGTGTGTGGTGTGTGTGGTGTGTGTGGGAGGGGGGGAACGGGGACAAGGTACAGTCCATTAGAAACAATACAAGGCAATTCATGAGTTTTCATACAGTACAATACAGTCACTGATCAATTAACCCTTTCAGTACAGTACAGGACAAGTAACACCTTGCACCCTGTTCACACTAGGGAAGGGAGGTGGCTGGGAGCTGAACCCTTCTGCCTTTTCATTTCAGGCTCCGTGGATCTGCTTTTTGGATGCATCTCCATCCCACCCCTGCTCAGACAGCCCGACCCCAGCCTGGCTCCCGGAGGAAGATGGTGCTGGGGGACCACGATGCCACCTGTCCACCCACCCAGGTTCGGCCAGCCACCAAACCGACAAGAAAACCTCAATTTTGAGATCCCCCCTGGTCAATTCTGGTGCCGAAACACACAGAAAGGGTCCGGGGGTCGAGTCCTGACGTCCCCAAGCCAAAACCGCCTCTTCCATCGGGCGTAGTGAGAACAGGGTCCATTGGAAAAGTGCTAAATTACAGTACATTGGCATTTCCATATGTCAACTATTGAACAGCAAAACAGATTGTTTGAAAACAGAATCAGTATCGTACAGTAAGTTCACACTTAATTCTTCACCGTTTCTACACTGGTAACACATGCATTTTATTTCCATTAGTTTAATGCCAGTAGGACCAACATCCTCCAGAACAATGATCTAACATGAAACAAAACTTCCTAAGAAAAATCTTAAGCATCACATAAAGTTTCAGGAAGGGAAAAAAAAAACCAAACAAACCCAAAAGAAACCTGCTAAGTAGCATCACAAGGTACTCAGATTTACATGTAGGAGTTTTCATGCCATGACTTTAAAACACCTTTTGGTTCATATCCTGGGGCAGGTGGAGGGGGAAGCCCAAAAACCAAACCAACTCCCCCCCGTCCCCCCCCAAAAAAAAAGAACAGTTGGGGAAAGAAAATATCTATTTGTATGTGAGCACGCACACGTGCACGTCCACGGGGACGGGTGCAGGGGTGCGTGCGCGCGTTTTGAGGCTGCTTCCTGCAATGCCCACTATTTTCGTTGATAAACTTGACTCATTTCAAGGGTGTTTGCGCGGGGCTGAAAAGGCTTTTCGGGGAAACGAATCGTAAACGAGCGAAGCAAAATTAAAAAGTCTCTCTTGGTGAAAAAGAAAAGGCCGGTGAACTATCGCCTGCGTGCCGGTTACAATGCGCTTCCCATGAGCTAGCTTCAAACCCAATCAAGGAAAAAGCCCTACGAGAGCTTTGTTTTGTTTTGCTGTCTACAAGGTCCTTCCGAAGCAAGAGGTGCTGTGCTACGCTTTGCATCCGGGCCTCGCGTGTGCCGCACAGGAGAAAACGCTTCCTTTTAACTTCCCGAAAGGACGAGACGCCGACTCCAAGGGGCAAAAAAACTACACCCGTGGGGAAAAGAAAATGAAACCAAACCTGTTCCACATCCCCCTTTCTCATAACTTTAATTGGCAAGGACTGCACGAGAGCGGTGAGCTCGCTGCGGGGTGAACTTTGCAGTGGGTTCGCCTACAGCCTCGTGACAGCGAGCGGGATGTAGGTACTTTCTAAAGGGGCTGTCCCCTTGGCTGCTATCATTTTTTTTGGGGGGGGGGGCTCAAATATAGCAGCAACATCGCTGGGTGTTATTTCTTTAAAGCTAGATTTGCAAGGTTAATTTGGCTGGGGGAGGGGAATAACGAAAGAAAAGAAAAGTCTGGGTTTTATTTACATTTCCGTCTTTAAATGAATTTCTAGAGGATATAAGAGCATAACGCTTCGGGGTGCAGCAAGGTGGATGGTGTTTTTAACCCCCTTCAGACCCACCAAGGTCTACTGAAGAGGGAAGCTTGAATTGAACCCAAGCAAAACCAGCCATGGAGACTGGCCTTGGTCAGGCAAAAGACCTCATCTGCCACAACAAGCAAAACCAATAGACCTGTGGTTTTGTCGTTGTTGCCGAAGGTTATTTCCACCACGTTTGCTTGCTAGCAGTGAAGGAGACAAACTCTACCCTGCTGATTTCTTCCTGGCGAGGGAGCTGTGGTCCCCGTCCGTCCGTACTGAAATACCGCAGGGATTTAATAGCAATACGCATCTAAACTGCCTCCTAACACCGATCAACTGCTAACACCGCTTTTCAAATCCAGCTGCAGACCCCAGGGTTATTACGCTCCGTTTCTAAATCATCTGTGAGTCTTTTTGTTTCAAAACGCCTCCCGTAGTTGAGGCCCACCATCAATCTCAACAGCACTTTTTTTCTGTACAGGCACAGTGATGGCTTTTATTGCAACGGCTCGAGCGCAGCCTTTATTGAGACCAGCATCTCAGACTGGTTTTAACTTCGCTGTCCCATGGGCCCACTCCCCTAACACAGACCGGGGTCTCGGACCGAAAGCAAGAGGCACTGCCCCACGCTTCTCACTCCAGGTCTGCTTCACCTCCTGCAGTTCACACAATTCCACTGTAAATTAAGACGACCTTGCGGCATCCCGGTCCCTTTTGAGACTTTTGGATCTTTGGTGTTTTGAAAAGCCACGCACTTGGGTCTCCGGATGACCCCGTCTGCAAGGACGTCCGTGATTTCGATCCTCGTTCTGTTGTGTAAAATAAGCTTCGATGGGTTTATCTCCCAAATTTATAAAATCGCTAACGGGTAAATAATGGAAGTCAGGCACCAGACAGTGGTCACATACACCTCAAAATTCTCTTCAGATGGCCCCTAAGGAAGAGGCTAAATAGACTGGGCAAAAGAAAAGAGTTTCAAACTCAGTGCTAATAGTACTTACAAAAGTGCAGTGCTCAATAGAGTCAGAAGCAAAGTGACTACTAGTACTTAAAGTGCTAGTTTCCAAGTCGGTTTGGTTCCTTGTCCGAAACACGGGGCGAAACGAAAGAAACAAGACAGCACTGCACCTGCACATGCCACACCAAAAGTGCTTCAAGTCACGCCATCGCGGAGAGATGCATAACGCTTACGGCTCAGCTTGTGGACACACACGAGCAAACGACTGACACCTTTTAGGTTACGATAAAGAACAGCTCCATCGACTCCATCACTACGAACCCATTCAGAAAGCAAGTGGTCACAGCTTACGAAAAAGAAAAAGAGAGAGAACAATCCCAAACCCAAGAGTCTCTCGGAACATTTAGGAGCCTTTGCAACTATGATACTCATAAAGTCTAGCGAAAGCAACCCTGGCAAGCCTGCCCGGTGTCTGCGACAAGCTTCGCCGACGCTTATCATGCACTTTAGAGAGGAGTCGCGCCGCAGACTGCCTCCTTTTACACGCTATCTTACACTTAGCCTAGTTACCTATTTATTTGTGGTTTGCTTTTTCTTGCAGTTTTGAAGCTTTCTGACTACGCGTTAAGCTGGCTTGCTTCTCTTCACCACCCTACCAGCGGAAGGACAATTAACGCAAGAACAAGACAACGAAGGCGGTCGAGTGAACGCTGGCCTTCCCAACGTCCCGTCTCCGTTTTCGTGAAGGAAAACGCTCCGGAGAAGGACTCGGGATCGGCACATTCCTGGAAACAGGCTGCAAAATGAGGATTCGTCCCGACGGACGTCAGGCACTTCCCCTTTCTCCCTTTCAAAGTGCCGCACTGGCTATTCCAGCTGCCGACATCGGCCTTTTTGTTCCCTCAGGTCAAGCTGAAAGCCCAGCCCTACCTTTATACTCGTGCTGGAAAAGCAGTGCCTCTGCATGCTGGAAACAGGGTGCAGGACATCTCCCCGCTAAGGCTGCGCTGGTCCCGGTCCTCACCCTGGGCTGGAAGCTGGGATGCGCTCCAGCAGCGCCCTCCCGTCCCCTCACCTCGGGAGCTCGACGCTTGCAAAACAGGGCGTTTTCTTCCAGAACCAAAGTGCTGAATCAAAAAGGGGAAGCGAGACCTTCAGTTCTCACTGTATTTCAGTAGGCACCCCGAAAAAAAAGGTCACTGAATCACCTAAGTGACTCCCCGGGCCCCGGGTGTGTCACTGTCAACTCTCACAAGCGTTTTACAAGGCAACGGCTGGCGCGTCTGCGCCAGATACGAATCTCTGTTTATGGAGAAAGCTCGCTTTAACTCCAAAGTATTGGCTTGCTGAAGTTGGCAGGGTACGTGGGGGACGCTTCGGGGCCAGCTGCAAACGTTCTCCTTATCAGAGAGCAAACACTTGAGACGGTTTTACGAAACAGAGAACACCAAATACGCCAGAGGATAAAGAAAAAAGGCTCCACAAAGCCGGGTCACTTATTTCCATCACTGCCACAAAGACACGCATTTAAACAAGGGAAAGGCAAGGCTGCGCATCCCGGGGCTGTGGATGCAGACCCACCTGTGCGGACACACAACTGGAAAGAAAGGAGCCTGGAAAAGGGGTGGGAGCTGGAGAAGGGGAACACGAGAGCGGCGGTGCCCCGCAGCGAGGAAGGCGTGGGATTTCGGCAGGCGTACGGCAGGGAAACGCAACCATCTCGGTCCATAATCCAGGTAGGAGAAGCGCTGCGCTGAGATATCCAGCCTTGTCGCCAAAAGCAGCAAGGTCTGGGGGCAGCCACCCAGTGAGGAACGGGTCCATCAGCGAAGGAAAGCCAGCGCCACGGGGGGAAAGCGTTCCCACTCGCACACCACGACTTTACCGACAATGAAGTCCGAGTCAGTCCTGCAGGATTAAAAGCAATTCTGGGCAAGGAAGCATCCTGCAGGACCCTACTCAAGCCTCATCTCGCAAGACCGGTGTGTATCACCATCTGCTATCCATCGGCGATCGGATAACGTTTGGTTGAAGTACCGTGCACCTCAACGTCGAGACCAAACCCCAACATTGTCCCTAGGGAAAACGCGCCAGCGTGAAAGCTGCGGTACCAACACCGCTCATTTCCCGGCTCTTTTAGAACACGTTTTTCCCTGTCTTCCCGTCGGAGGGATTTTTGGCAAGTGATTACGGAAGGGGAGAATAAATCAAACACTAGGGCACTGCTAACCAGCTGGCGCAGCCGCTTCCCGCACCGCTCTCACAGGGCCGTTTTCACATCAAGTTGGATTTTCCTGCTTTATTTTGCCCTAAGAACACGTCAGGAGAGAGACCTTGGCCTGAGGCTCTGTGCAATTTCACCTCCACCTGCTAAATTTTTCCACCAGAAAAGCTGTGACAGGTTTTTTCTGGGAGAAAAGGCTGCACGCTCGCTCGTCACCTTTACCTTTGGCCCGAGCTTTGGATTTTAAAGGCATTTATCAAATCCCGCTTCAGCCGGTGCACTACATTTTCATCTAAATACTCTCGGTGACTTTTCCGGTCTCCAAAAACCGACTCGTTTCAAATGTTATTAGAAGAGATGCCTTATTTTTGGAGGCAGAGGCTTTTGCTGCGTCGCAGCCTGCAGTTACCCGTGCGCCGCAGTTAAACGATGATTCCCAGCCGCCGCCAAGCAAAGCGCCATCTGAGACCGCTCGCCATTAAACGGGAACCGAAGACGCGGGGCCATTTTTAATTCTATGCAAATTACCGCAACAAAAACCAGATCCCGCAGAGGGAGATCGATTCCGGGAAGAAATCATCATCCATCTTTTGTAGTCCTAGCCCTGCTGCTCGAGCAGCAGCTTCATTACAAAACGGCCATCTCGCTGCCTGAAAATGCTCTGTATTCAGATACAAGCTGCTCTTTGTATCTGGGGTGCTCTGCCTGGGCAATGCTGCTTTGCAACTGAACATTCTCACATTTAAGAGGGGGAAACCACAGCCTGTTCAACAAAAGGGAGGTTGTAGAGAGGTGGGTGCTGGTCTCTTCTCCCAGGTGATGGAGGATAGAACAAGGGGAAACGGCACCAAGCTGTGCCAAGGGAGGTTCAGGTTAGAGCTAAGGAGGAAGTTCTTTACTGAGAGGGTCATCAGAAGCTGGAACAGGCTGCCCAGGGAGGTGGTGGAGTCACCATCCCTGGATGTGTTTAAAGAGCGGGTAGACGAGGTACTTAGGGATATGGTTTAGTGGGTAGACAGGAGCGGTTGGACGTGATGATCTCAGAGGGCTTTTCCAACCGAGCGATTCTGTGATTCTGTGAAATCCGAGGTGCAGGGCTAACGCAAACCACCAGCCCACAAAAACTGACACTTTGAGTTCCCCGCTTTGAAATTCATCCTTTCGGTTTGGGGAAGGAAAATCATCCGACCGTTTCTATTATTTATAAGCTAAAAGATGCTTTCCATAAAAGCATCATTGATGTGTAAACCAGAATGAAATTCCAAACAGCCAAAGGGCTGTGCTGCCATCCAGCGAGAT
>NW_010199436.1:0-2997 GCF_000695765.1 Mesitornis unicolor
AGTTCTATTTAGCTCAAACCAGGACATGGAGAAAGAACGGCATCAACGCACATCATTAGCAAGCACCCTTCCTCTGAAGTGTTAGTGACACTTTAAAGCAGCACAAAATTGGCTGTTTCCACACAAATGCTGCGTTTGCGTAACAGATGATGACAAGGGCTGCCACAGAGGCTACAGGGCCATTTTCTGGGGATAACCTCTGGAGCAGATTCAGGGCTTTTTGCCACATGTAAGTGATGCAGCCTAGCAAACCCATGCTAACATAATGATATTTGTGTTTATACACCACCACGGCAACATTTCATCTCTCTATATAACAGCTCTTTCCATAATGTATATGTTCAAGCACACTTGTGCATTTTAAGTTCATGCTGTCCCACATCTAAAAACTGGGGCATTAAAAATGCAATAAAACCCCAAATTGACTCCATTGCAAAAAAAAAAAAAGTGCACTGGGCACCCTGGGAAGGAGACACACAACTCTCGCTTGTGGTCCACTTTGCCCAGGGGAGCAAGTCCAGAGGAGATGGACCAGACCAGCCTGGTCCACCTCAGCATCCCACCAGAAGCACACATGCCCTCCCTTGACAGCCAAGCTCTGCTCTGCTGTTGACACAAGCTGAGTTTCCAGCAGAGCAATAAGGACATTTCACTCCCTGACCCTCCGCTGATGCCCAACACAAATATTGGGAGTGCAACAGCCTGCCATGACAGTAGTTGAACAGCTCGCTGGGTTTCTGCTCTCCTCGGACAGAGGGAGAAGCAGTATTCTCCTTTATTATTATACCACGTTTCCTTGTGTATGTCAACTGTTCCTTAGTTACAGAGAACTGCACTCTTATCTTCAGAAAAGGAGTAAATTTATTTTTTTTAAGCATTTTAAAGAAACTCCCAGAAGGAATTAACATTTTTATTTACAGCCTTGTCCACTCAGATATGAACACATTTCTATGCAGCCTCCTCATGGTAGCATATCCTAGCCATCTTGTAATGAAATTATTGCAAACATATCAGCAAGACATGATCCCACATATTTAAGTCATTACGGCAAACTTTGGCATGGATCAAAGTACATTAGTTATTTTAATTACAGCTGAGTCAGTCTCCGGTAGGTATGATTAACATTTGGCATAACTTCTCTCTATCTCGAAGCTAAAGGAGCCTCCTTTAAAGGTCAAGAATAAACTTAAGTTTTTGAGGTTTACATAATTATTACAACTCTGGGTCAGCCTCCACTCTACCTTTATCTCTTGTTTAGGTAAAACAAAAAGAAACCTAGAACTAGACAGAAATCAGTTTGACCAACATTTGTTTCTTAGACCATGATAATAACTTATTGCTATCATATGGAGCATGACAGATTAAGGATCATGGTAAAAAGTTCCCATTTGCAGTATTCTGAAGATGACATTTTTAGACACACAAAGATCTCTACAGAGACTTTTCCAGAGAATACTGACAAGAATTACAGATGCGTTTCAAGATGTCATGGCAGTGATGCACCTCAATTGAAAGCTCTATGGGATCCTTAAGAAAGCATAGGTGGAGACTGAAAAGAAGAACTGGGAGAATTTCACTGACAATACCAGTCTCATTTAGTCACTTCAGTCATCCAAAATACTTTTAATGAGTGCTTCAGTGGCCACACTTACTTGCCAGGATGCTGTCAAATGGTTTTAAGCTTTCTTCCACTCCTATTGATAGTCAGACAGTGGTGTTAAATCATATGCAAAAACAGAACACACAGCTTTGGGTACAAACAGGATCACAAGGTGCCTGACAAGAGGATGCCTAATCCCCAGCAGGGTAGCTGGGCAAAGCATCCCACCCACTGCCAGGGGTCTGCCAGGGTCCACTGGCACGCAAGAGCATCCACCTCTCTGGTGGCAACATGTTCATGTTGAATGGCAACTCAGCCGCACTTTCCTTTCTTGCTTAAGGGGATTCAGACTCTATTGTCCAGTGTGATCTTCTCAGGATCTGCTCAGCTCCAACAGGTGTTACACAGCAGACAAATGAACTGCACAGCCCCTGATCACAACTCTCCTCACTTTCCCATGCCGTAACAACTAACCCAAGTACCACATCCTGTTGTTGTCTTTGAACCTACCAGCTTTTGTCTTTGGGGAGCACAGGCTAAAGGACACACATCTATGCCTTTGAATGGCTACAACACTGATACCAGACAACTCAGCCTTGACAAGCCAAATTGGGGAATGTTGCTGGAGACAGATCACGTATAATGAATCTGAGACATTCAAGGTTAGCTGGCAGCTGGTCAGAGGTTTTGAGGACCCAGTGCTTTTATTTGGACATCTAAAATGAAGCTTAGGCCGCAAGAAGTATCTAAATGCTCCTGTAATTCTACCTTCTCACCTCAAACTCCTTCAGAAATGCCTTAACCTAAGAGTGATCTTTCACACTGTTTTTTTCACATGTACACTTGCCTACAGGTATAGCTCCAATGCTGTGAACTAATGAGTCCCGTGGTAACTTAGAAATTCCTAGAGCTGATATCTGGACAAAGGAAGGGGAGCAAGAAGGAAGCTATTCCTTATTTTGAAAAATATTCAGTAATCTTTATCTACCACCTATCCCTCAATTACTCCCAGTCCCCTTACTATATCCTACAGACTTACTAAAGTCAATAAGAGAATAGAGGCAGTTCCACACGATCAGCACAATCATTCAAATGAGCTTCAAAGTAAATAATGAGTTACAAGCCACAAAGCCAAATTCTAAATTCTGAAAATGATCAGCAGCTTTGAGGAACATTTACTGATGCTATCACTGCTCCTCCTCCAAATAAAACATTTATAGGAAAACATCTAGGTCCTCGCAAGCACCTAGAATAAATACGCACACGGCTCCAGTAATCAGGAAAGGTCCTAGATGATTACTCTCTGAAGAATTTAAATTCTTCATTATTGAAAGCGTAAAAAACATTATTCACACAATCACAGAATGTTAGAAGGGACCTTGAAAGATCATCCAGTC
>NW_010199437.1:0-960 GCF_000695765.1 Mesitornis unicolor
AGCAAACTTGCTGATAGTCCACTCAATTCCCCTCAGTCATGTGAAACGTGGAGTATAGAGGTCGTGGTTTGCAGAGCATCATGCCCTGTATCCCAGCTGTGGTGCCTCTTCGTGTGCTTGTTGGTCGCTCACGTTGCCTTGCTGTGTCGCAGGGGCAGACGGTGGAGGACATTCCCAAAGAGGTTTTGATCGACTGTGCCCATCTGGTGAAGGCGAACAGCATTCAAGGTAATGTTTTTTCACAGGACATCACCGGGAGGTGGCTTCTTGTCCAAAAAAGCGCGTGGTTTTTGGATCAAACCATTGTGATATTGGTGCTGTGCCCGTGGTTCTTCTGGGAAGCACTTCTGCAGCTGCTGGGGCTGCCCCTTACACCTCCGTAAAGAGGGATTTGAAATCTCTGAGATTCCTGTTTGTGCCTCCACCTCGCTGTCCGAGCCAAGGAGGCTTTTGCAGCCTCTTCTCTACCACCACCTCAGGCCCCCCTTCAGTGGTAATCGCTTCTGGCAATGACAGTCTCCATCTGGAGTTGGTTAGCGCCGCTGCGGCGCTCGTGTTGCTGCCGAAAGTGATGCGGTGTTCTTCTGTTTCACTGCAACACTGGAAGGGCTGCTCCATTCCCTTCTTTCTCGCCTCGCTGGTAATGTTTGTGATGAGAAGAACTGCTGGTTTCCATGCGCCTGGCAGATTTTGAGACCTTTCTGCATGGAAATAGTCGAAATATTTCCCTAATTCCTTTCCCCTCTGCTTCCTAGGCTGCAAGATGAACAACGTCAACGTGGTGTACACGCCCTGGACTAACCTGAAGAAGACGGCGGACATGGACGTGGGGCAGATCGGCTTTCACCGGCAGAAGGATGTAAGTGTTTGCTGGTGGCTGTTTCCATGTGAGGAGCTGGGTTGTCTTCAGCATTTGCTGAAGTTTGCCACGTCCTGCACTTGGGGCGCAATAACCCCATG
>NW_010199438.1:0-12196 GCF_000695765.1 Mesitornis unicolor
CTCGCTCTCTCTGACCCTTAAACGGAGACACCAGGACTCCCAGAAAATAAGATGTGGTTCTGCTTTCTAGCCTTGTAAAATAGAAGTGACCTGGAATGCATCTTGCTGTTAAAAATTTGAATATCTTTTTTACAAAAGATACTATGATACTAGTTTCATAACCACTGCTTTACACATAACTTTATACTCAAAGCTAGAATGTAAGAGTTACTCTCTAGCCACTGCGTTCATGTGATTTCATGCACAACTAGCTGGTTATGATTGACTTTTTAAACTGCTGATCATTGCTTATGTAGAATACTCATGGAAACAAAGATGTTAGTGTTTATCTTTGGAGAGTGGTAGAAAGGAATCTCATTCCATTAAATAAAACTGTAAGAAAGGAGCAGGTGAGTTTGACTTTCATACATGTGAGCACATCAGGAAAAGTAAACTTTGATGTCCATGAAAAGTAGAGAAATTCTTGAAACATGACTCAATCTCAAATGATGATACACTTTAGGTCTAGTACCTTTTCTGGTTTGGAACTCAAGACCATTTAATATGAGATAAAAGCAGACTCCATTAAAGAGAAGATTTTTTCTGTTTAAAAAAGATACCAAAATAAGTATCTCTTGTTCAGAATGTTTCCAATATATTATCTCATTCCTGGTGCATGCTCAATGTCCTTTCAACATTCCTCAATTATGTTCTCTTATAGGAATAAAGGATGGGAAAGACTTATAGAAGAAAATATTTTTATTTTGTTTGCATCGAAAAACATCTGAAGGTGATCAGGAAAGAGCTGGACTTTCATGTTTAATATTCATGGGCTTTTGAAGATTCCCTTTTTAATAAAATTGAGACGTTTAAGAAGCAGAAATAAATATGATAAGGAATGCAGTCCCATTACTTCTTTCCTAAGTCTGCTTTACTTTTCAATTATTTTAGTTACAAAAGCTTGACATACTTACTTGAAGACTGGGGAGATGAACACATGGCTTAATTTGGATTAAAAAGGACCCAGAGGGGCAAGGCAGGCATATTTGGGGAAGAGCAAAAATAAGTGGAGGACAAACATCTGTGGTAACTGCTTTCTTATACCCTCTTGTAAGTGAATGATCATTGTGGGGAGAGGAGGAAAAGGGGTTGATGCATTTAGGGTGTTTCATGCCAGTAATGTTAACACTTGTATAATGTTAACACTTCTATCTGAGAGAAATGGAAATAAGAATTTGGTTTTAAATTGTGTCTCTTTGGGAAAGGTGAAATTTACTGTGTTATAAAAAGAATGAAAGCTCTCAGAAGTGTGTAGTGTTTTCCTCTAAACTCATTGTATTTTCTACATACCCTCAGAGTATCTTCATCCCACTGCAGTGATGCTAGGATTTATGTTTTTGCTAACATAAATATTTAAAACATGCCATCAACACAAGCTATCTAATCTAGTCAACAACTTAGTAACAAACTGGGAACTGAGCACTGCACAAACAGTGGCTTAGCAGAGAAAAAAACTCTTGAAATAACCCTCTTTAAATATGAAGTTCATTTGATATATTTGATAAAGCACTGAGTTGTGCCTTGTCCCAGTTTCAACCAGTTCAACAAACTTTTAAGATTTTCCTTTGTATATTTTTCCTTCCTTAAAGGTAGAGTTGTAATTACTGTCTGAGGATACTTTCTCTGCCATACATTGATTGAAACCAAACTTTTTTGATTCTAGCATGTTTTTGTGCTTTTGCAGTTATGATGAATGCTGAATTGGTTCTTTGTATGGACAGACCTCTGTCATTCATATTATTTTTAATCAATTGCTAATGTTACTTCTAAGGCAAATTAACAGCCTAGTTCCCTCTGATGAGATAGTGCATTACAAAAACCAGCTATTAGGCAAACATTGACTTTTTGTTTAAATAGCTTGATTCAAAAAAGTAGTTTATAACATGATTAACTTCTTCAGCATGCTCTATTGGCTTCTGTTTTCTTTTATAATCTTTTAAAATAAAGCAGTGAGAGTATTTTAATGCAACTGTCTAGTGCGTTGTATACTGAGCTTAGATACAGGACCTAGCTTTGTTTCTGACCTCTGACAAAAAGAGATTCATATTCACATCTCTCACTCTTCTGCAGTACTAGGTTGAACTTTTGTAAAGATAAAAAGAACTATTCTTGGTCCTTTTTTGGTCGCTTCCAACCCATTCTCAACATTTCCTGTTGAATCAGTACATCTGTATAGACTATAGTTCAAAGATTAAATGAAACACAATAAAAGAGGGAAAATAAAACCAAGTGTTAGCCCAGCACTTCCATCTTTTGGGAAGTGCAAATCAGGGTAGTAGCATCTACTGTAAAATCATAAATTTTTATACAAATAATTTCATTTCAACTTACTGGATAAAGTACGTGAAACTTGTAGGAGTGAAGATCAGAAGGAGAACACTTCAAATAAGCCTGGTGTGTACAGTAATAATGACCTGTTTGGCCTGCCCTTCACAAGGGTTAGGTGTTAATGAGTGGATTTGGTTTGGCAACTCATTTGATTCAGTAACAAAAGGTAAGAAAGGAATGACTATGTGCAGGTTAGTCTCACTTCTTGTTTCTCCCAGACATCTCATTTGCAAATATAACATTGATTATACTTCTAGTAACGTGATCAGCTCTAAGAGAAGCTGTAGCGTATTTAATCATGAAGATGTGCTCTTGCTAAACAGTGAGGTAGGTTTAAAAAACAAGAACATGCCATGGGAAAAAAAAAAAGTTCTTTATTGTTTTGGCTGACCTACTATATTAATTTTATATTTGCAGGAAAGTATTTACTTATTTTCAGGTAACACTGTGAAGATTTCTTGCTCCCATTTTAGATATTTCAGGGCAATGTGAATGAAAAGCTGTTCTTCCATTAGCAAATTTTAAATGGATAGATTGTTACTAATGTATGCTCCCCTAATTAAAAATAATTCTTCTAATTCTGATTCTTCTATCCTGCGGATAGGAAAATCCTACAGCATCCGTTGGAACCATGCTAACCCTAACAATATTTTTAAACTTAACTGATTTCTTTTCAATCTAGCTGATTGTCTCTTTAACCTCAATATTCCAATCTCTCCACAAAAGCATTTTTCTCTACTTTTAAGGTTACCGCTACACAGCTGTCACATATTTAAGGAGAAGGGTAACTTAACCTTCTCTGACTCAATGTACTGAAATTAGCTTGCAACCATTTGAAATATCAGTCTGTCTCCTGTGTCCCCACATAACAGTGGAGTGATTTTTGTACACATAACAGCTGTGTGAGGTAGTTACTTACACTAGTGATTTTTCTAGTTACCATCAGCTGTCATGCTCTTTGATTCTGGGTGTGCTGAGATAAGTGCATATGGCTAACTTTAAAAGAGGTAAATTTCTTCACTGAAATTGTAAAGGGAAAAGAAATAGAATTTGATGGAATTATTTCTCTATTTAAAGTTCACTGTGTCCATAGGTCTTTGGAAGACTGTGTCTTAAGCGTTAGGAGTTATACTTGAATGTTCTTAGACTCCAGAGTACTGTGTGCTGGAGATAAACCTAGATAAAAAGATTCCAGAGGTGATACAATATGTTTGATGGTAAGATGCAATAACCCCCCTCCTTTTTGGACTTTGCCAATGTATTTCATATCATCTCAGGTTTAAGCTTGTTCTTGGCACAATGAAAGTTTTAGCACTAAAGGAAAGGAGATTTATTTAGTATTTAAAAGCTCAATCCGTTCTGTAAAAGCTGGAAAGAAGTAATTTCCCATCTGTTATAAAGTTAGCTTGGTTACGGCTCTCACAGCTACAAAACTGCCACTTCTTATTCAGATAAAATATGGCTTTTTTCCTCTCCCCAGTCATTAATCAAAAGCACTAATAAGTTCATGATTAAGCAGTTTATGAAGAGCAGTAAATTTTATCAGGGAAAGTGGAAGACTTATGTCTCTCTTTAAAATTACAGTTTTCCCAGAGTTATAAAGCAACAGACCAGTAGTCCATTTTCCTTCAGATGAAATGCTGAAGAAGTTCTTAGTTAAAACTTTCCTGTTTATTCATGGTCTTTAGCAAAGACCTCCTATTTTTAAGGGCATCTGACTGATGGAGGTGGGCTAGAAACAAAGCTTTATGAGCTCCTGGATAATCTCATTTTTTTACTTCCTTCTATGTGCAGCTGTATGAGCATGGATGGCATCTACTCATAGCTTGTTACTCTGATCTTTTGCATCCTCAATCCCTGTGCATTGTGAGAAACATGTTCCTTCAGTAGTTGAGCAAACCTTCCCCCTATTTTCACTCCCAATCTAAGGTCAACCTAGAAAACACATGAATCTTGCTATCAGACATATTGTTATTAATTTTTACTTGTATATTAATCCAAAGTTCTCTTTTTCCTCATTCCCATTCTGCAAGACATCTCTTTAATCTTCCAATCTCCCTCTTCAGCTCCTTCCCAATCATTAACTAAAGTTATTCTTCCCGAGGAGATTTATATGTTATAGACATTGTAGCAGGTCTCCCTCATCTGTGTCCTGACTCTAATATATTTACTATTAAGCTTTTATAATCTCTTTTCTATTGTTCTGCTGGATCTGTCATGGAGAAAGCAGCCTGTAGAAGCTAATAAGGATGCTTTTTGGAATCCTCAATTGATGCTTTATTAGCAAGAGCAGTGGCAACGTCCAATGGTCAGTGGAGCTTCTTGCACCATGAGTGCACAAAGCAAATCACAGCCAGGGCTCTTCAGCTGGTTGTTTGGAGAACTTTGTTTAGATCAAGCAAGGGATGACAATGGTTCACTAGATATGTTTTTCTGCTTATTGACTAAAAGTAGTTAGTAGGTCATGAGTTGAAGTGTCTTGTTATCTACCAGTGCACATATTGAACAGTTTTGAAGGTAGCGCTAAAGCACCAATAAAAGATTGGGTTTTGTAGCTTTATGCATCCTTCTCATGCCACTAAATTAGAAGTGCTAAACTCTTTGCTAAGAGCTAAGTGCTAGGTCTACAAAGGCGTTTCATTTCTTACCTCCCTTTAAAATTAATAGATACTAAATTACTATTACATTATAAGGTACACATAAATATCTTTTGTGAATGTAATTCTGAATGCTTAGGGACCAGATCTGGTGAATTTACAACCAAATGCTACAGATGTAGAGCCTCCTTGCTGTAGTCTCTACTGTCCTGCTGGGTAGTACTTAAAACTGTTAATGTATTAATTTATTCTAACAGATAACATTGTACAAGAGAGGGCCTCTTATGTCATCAGGTCTTGCTTCCCTATTACAGTTGGTAGATATGTATTACAGTCTTCTGGAAATTAATCAAACTTCATCTTAGGCATTACTCAAACTTTCGGCTACCGCTCTCCCATCCCAAGGTTGTTCTGAAAATGTGCATAGCCTATAGATAAATTACTGATTCGTCCTCTCATTTCTCACAAATAACTAAGCTCTGCTTTCAGCACTACTCGTGCTTCAGTGATGTCCTGTGTCGACACTGAAATTGTCAGATAATTGCACTACTGTCAGCTGGAAAAAGTGTCATCTTTTTCATGTGCTCTCAGCTTTCTTGGTTTTGAAGGACCAAAAGAGATAAAAATAGTAACAAATATTTTCTAAGTGTGCAGATATGACCCTAGAGTTACAGGAGGAGCAGGCGGTTTGGTAAGATAATGCCATGTCTTTACAGTTTCTTTTAACATAGACTGAAAATTGTATCTTGCTATTTCTAAGTGAAATATGTGGTTCATACTGAATATATAAAGACTTTAATATAGATGTTTCTTTAAGTATTTATTTTTTGTGTAGGAGCAAGCAGATTTTACTGTACTGCTCTGTAGCACAGTAACATGAGATAAATGTGTCCAGTAGGATTAGCTACGCAGAAGAGTTTATGCACTCCCATTGGATTCAGTAGCCTAATGACACACAAAGCTAAAAATGGCTTTCAGGTGCTTACTGGCTACAGAATCTGCCAAGAAACCAGATGTCACTGATAAAAAATTACAATAACCTCAGCCACCTGCTGTGCATTAGCCTTTGATAAATAGCACGCTCCAAATGATCAGTCACTTTCTTGCCATTTGTGTTGTATTAATGGTTTCTTAATCTTGCTGTGTATTTTATTCACTTTCCTTTTTATGTTGATTTCCTCTTTGTTACACACCTGTCCAATTAATTTGAAAATTAAAAAATTTGAGAATTTGGAAAAGGATTCCTTTGTCAATACACACTATGTTTAAAAAGACTGACTTGGTATTATTTCTTTTACTTCTCGAACCCAACAGAGTTTCTTCCAACTTGATTTGGTAGTCAGAAAAAAAAAATCTTCAAAGAAGGAGATTGTTTTGCAAGTTTACAGTGATGTAAGTATCCTAGGGAGATGTTTTTACCTTGAGTTGTATTTATTTTCAGAATGCAGATTTTAGGAATGCAAATCACTTTTTTGACTGCTACATTTTCTTTAAGAGGAGAAATTATCCTTCAGGTTTCCATGTTAATATAATTTTATGGAATTTTATAGATATTTTTTTCTTCTCTGTTGTACTACATATGTTGTTGAACCGTGTACAGTGCATGGTGAGAAGTAAGTGTTGAATAGTAATGGTTAAAGCCTGCTGTCATAGCATGGTAAGCGCTTAGAAAAAGGAGTTCTTAGGTCATACTGGAGGTCTATATGTATTGATATATTTTTTCTATAAATCACTCCATTTTCTGGCTATGTGCTAGCTTTTTCAGCATAAAAACACAATGCCTTTAATAGATGATCCCTTATAAAAAAAGGATCACTGGTATACAGAATTTTTTTTGTTGTTTTAGTTATGAAGCTAAAGGAGGAGAAGGGAAAACTTTATATTTCATATAAACAAAATGTATTGCAAGAGAACGTTTTTTTGCAACATTTTCCATAAACCAGTGCTTATTTTTATCCTGGTGTTTGTTTCTCCTCAGCATTTGTAAAGACCCTGTTATCACGGTATCTGAGTATATGCCCATCTTGTAGCATGTTCTCATTTCTTTGCTGTGTCTTAAAGCAGTACCACTGGGGAGCTGAGTGCAGAGACTGAGATTCATCACAATTATCTGGAGGAGGAGCAATAGACCTCCTGAAGTGAGATTAGGATCATTTATGCCTTTCTTCTCACAACATTATGAACAGAATCAGGACAACTGAATTTTTGAGTTGGGCCATTCAGATGAGTGCTTGTAGATGAAGCTGAATGCTAGATTAATCTAATGAATTGGTATGCTTCAGGTACCAGATATAGTTACTGGATACATGTGATATGAATGAGGGGACAAATGCTGCCTCATGGCCTATCAGAAATGTTGTTAAAATTGAATTTTCCTTCTTCAAGGAAAAGGATCTACTTCATGTTGTCATTGCAAGGCTGTGAGCTGGGATGAGAGCACACTGGGTGGTTGAGTTTGCTGCTCCTGCATTGTGGACTGAAGGGTTGAAGTTACCACTGGGAGATGATCTTCCCTCATGCCTATCAGTAACAGACATACATCCTTACTACTTCCTCAGATGCAGCTTAGTGTAGGAAGGGTAGCTGGAAGTGCCATGCCATCTTAGATGAATACTCATTTTCCTTATGTAGCTCTCAATTGGCTGTCTATCTTAGACTCCAAAATGTGGTTGTCTGTGACTTGAACTAAAAAAAAATCCCCATAATGTCCATACATGTTGTGTCCCTTATCATTTGATCAGCTATTCAAAAAGCACCATGTCTGTTAACAGATTCATATGTCTTAACATCAATGTGCTAAATACCTAAGTGGAGCTCAAAAATACTGGAAATCAATGCGATGCTAAAATAGAGTTCAGTTTATGATCCAACATCTATAAAGGATGTTATGCTTTTACAGGATGTAAAAATATATATTCAACTTCAGAAATTCACTCCACAACTCTGAATAGACAAATTAAACATGGTCTCTGCTAAGAAGAGTTAATGGTATAAAAGATAGGCACAAATAGGGTAGCATATTTTAATAAATTCAAGAAATATGTTCATATGTGGAAAAATTAATGAAGTGTTCTCACTTGAAATAGGGTTTTAACAGAGACTTAGTTGAAGAAATAGGTTATGTTCCATGCATGGGTTGAATGTGGCATGAATGATTAAAAGGAGAATAGAAGTAGCAATTAAATAAGCTATTGAAAATGAGACTGTTAAGACTGGAAGAGCCAGGAGACTATTTGGATGTTTAGTACAAAAAAAATCCAAGATGAGAAAGCAGTTTCCATAGAATTTTGAAGGTAAAAATATTGAAATATTTGCATATTGTTAAGGGAGAATTTTCTATAGAGCACATGATGATTATACATGGCTGCACATAAGGACAAACAGATAAGTGTGACTTGATGTCACAATCATGATGAATTCAAATGTCCCAGAATCTGCTGGTAAGAAGAATAGGAAGAAACTTTCACCTCCTCACCTGCTTACAGTGGCATCTTAGTCCTGGAATATGTCTTCAATTTAAAGACTGTCCATCTTTAAACATTTCTTTCTTGGTTTCTGCTATGTTTTAGAGCCATAATGAGTGAGTTATCCCACTGTTTTGGGGTTTGTTTAATTGTTCAGTGTCTTCCTTGGGAATGAAAACAAATTAAGGAAATAAAATACTTCTTTATTTCTCTGTGGAATCTGCTTCATTCTATAAAGCCATAAACTCTGGAGTCATGTCCTTGTAAAGCGTGATCTCTGATCTCTCACACTGTTTTTACTGACATAAAGTATGCCTGTGTGTATATGTTCTTAATGCTTTGCAATAATCCCATAGGATTTGTGAATAATGGACTGTACTGAGTCTGTGATGTGAATTTGTATTTGGGTAGGAACATAAGTCTTGCAGTCCCTTTGCTTAAGAATTTTTATAGGATTTTTTCATATATGTTTGTTTATTTGAAAGAAAAAGTTTTAAATTACTTGAAAGACATTTTGAGAAGAAAATCATTAAACGAGATAAATAGTTTTCTAGGGAAGCTGACAATAAGCAGAGGGAAAAATTGCTGCGTCTTTGAAAGTAACCTAGTGGAGCAGTTACTGAGCCATAAACAAGAGGGAGCTCAAATATATTGGGTTCTTAAACAAAGCATATTTCAAAAACACT
The DNA here is from genome assembly GCF_000695765.1 of Mesitornis unicolor. Lineage (NCBI taxonomy): Eukaryota > Metazoa > Chordata > Aves > Mesitornithiformes > Mesitornithidae > Mesitornis > Mesitornis unicolor. Next base: position 9,115 of record NW_010199438.1, read on the forward strand.
AAATTCAATTTTCAACCACACAATCAATCACTTAAATTATACCTATTATGAAGGAAAGAAAGTCCTTGTCTTCAAATTCATGCAAGGTGAAAGATTTCAAAGAATAAATCCCAGTCGATTTGTGTTTCAGCAACATTTATTTCGTATTTTCATCATTTACTGGTTTAGAACATTTTCAATACTCCTCAGTTTATAAAAGGTTCACAAGAGGTTAATGGGAGTTCTTACTGGAAGAACCCATTTAAGAATGGATGAATTCTTACCCACTGTCCTGAGACAGAATAGGAATTCAAATGGGAGACCCACATCATTAAGTCTGTCCTTGTCAAGTTCATTTTATTTATTGTTAAGACCACTGTCACATAAATAAGCTTTTACATGGCATTGTATTACACATGCCATATATATTGAGTACTGTCTTTGCATTGGTTTACATCTCCCAGCTATGCAAAGTGATAAAATGCTGCTGATAATATGCCGAATTTCTTGTCTTTTTGATTGAACTTGGATATTGACGTGTCTCTGTTCAGTTTTACACTAGACATCTTGAATGGGAAACAATGAAAAATTATGAGTTTGGAACAAGTATCTTGTAGAACTCTTTCTTATAACTATGCCACAGATTTGGAGAGACAAAGCCTAGCGCTCTTCAATTGGTAGCTTATCTCTAGGGGCACAGTCTTCCTGGTGTATATGGGCAGCACCAACCTGAAAGAGCTTGTAATGGCACAAAGCTGTCATGGAGCAGTGTATGAGGGAAATTAGGCTCTGAAAAAAAGAAATGGATCTTTTTCATGTCTTGCCTTGCAGCAGCTTCTGTGCTAAGAAAAACTGTTTTACAAGTAGGGGTGAATGAGAATCACAGAATGTTAGGGATTGGAAGGGACCTCAAAAGATCATCTAGTCCAATCCCCCTGCCGGAGCAGGAACACCTAGATGAGTTTACACAGGAAGGCGTCCAGGCGGGTTTTGAACGTCTCCACCCCCTAAAACCATGGGATAGGTGTGTTACATTGGAAGAGGCACCACAGTTGTGGACAGATGGCAACAGGCTGTCCTTTGTCTCATCAGCCACACTGCTACCCCTCTGTGCTCTCAGGGCTGAGGAGAGTGGGGGGTGACTGCTCTGAGGCCCTGTGCAGTTCTGCATGATTATAAATGTGTTGGGTGACAGGAGGTGGCACTGAAGGACATGCAGTGTATCTGAGGTTTGTGAGTGCTTTAAAACTTTTGCCCTGTCACTTGGATTCTGTGGCTGCTGCTCGCATCAGGTTCAAAAACAGACATTTTAATACAGCTTCAGCTTTAACTGGCTTTTAGATGGGCAAAGTACGTCTGCAGCAGCAATTTAACCCAGGGAACCCAGGATAATGCTTCTAGAACAGCAGCATGTCCAGTTTGAAGTTATGGTGAAAGCATAGCTGGAATGAATATCCAAACTCTTGTTATGACCTCGAGGAAGGGAACCAAATTTGAGCTAGCAGGGAATTTTCCAGTGGAAAGGCTTTTTTCCATCAGAACACACTGCTTCAACAAAACTAAATTTTTCCTGGAAAAGCACATACTGAATCTGACAGAAAACACTCCTTAGAAAACACTCTTTAAGTGAGGGAAGAATTTTTATATCAAGAAAAGAGCAGGAGAGAGATAGATTTAAAAAAAATATTTTTTTTTGTTTTAGAAAGGTTGCGTGTGGTTATATGGAATAAGTTTGTATCCTGATTTATAACCTGTGTAAAAGTAGTAAGGGCTACAGAAGACAGACAGACTGTTGAAAGTAGACTCATTCAGTTCTGTGGACAATTGTCTCATTTTTCTGTCAATGAAATTTGGGGGCAACTCCAAATTATGTTATGCAGAAACTTGAATCTTTACACACGCACACCTCTTGCACTGTAACTGCTTGGATACTGGTTATTGTAAGGTAGCTGAAGAATTTTCACATTCTTCTAAAAGCAGGAGTTCCTGTTACAGTATTTAAAACTTTCACAATGCAGTTAAAGTATTTATACTAAATATAAGAACTAAATGGCAGAGTCTATGTCAGGAATAATTCAGTATTTTTTCAGATAGGTTAATCTCCTTGCGTTATGATACAAAATTTTAACAGAAGTGCCCTCCATTGTAGAACTGAATTGATTGAGATTGTGATGGTAGCAGTTTCCTTGGGAAATATGTGACATTTGACCATCAGACATGCTGATGGACAAGGTGGATATTACTTTATAAAAAGGTAACTGCTCTTCAGAACTACTTCACAGGTTTAAAAATTCTTCATGTGTACTATTCTATTTTCTAATGCTGAACAATATGGTGGTTTTTTTTAAGACATAGCTTACTGTGAAATTAAGTAATAATAGTCCTACAAGCAGTCCTTTATAGGTACCTGCTGTAGCCCTTTCATCTGTGAGCCTCACTAATTTCTTGGAAAGTTGTTCTTTATTATGCTTATAAATGGTTTTGTGTTTGCCAACGTAAGCATAAAAGCATCCAAGTCTGAGCAAAAAAATAAAAATAAATTTAGTATCTCTATCATTCAGGATATGTCCTAAGACAGTAAATTAGTGAATTGCTAAAAACTTCTTTCAGAACTCTGCAGCCTTCAAATTTACAGTAAATCTCAAGGCATTCTCAGGTCAAATAAATAATACTGCAAACATAGCTTTTCCGTTGTTCTCCTTTAATTTAAGGTCAAAGTTACATGGAGCATTGCGTTAAGCTTTTAGAACATCATGCAAAGTTTAACCAGAACAGGAAGATGAAAGTACTTCCAGAGGATGATAAATGATCTTTTATTGGAATTTAGAGTATATACTCATTCAGGAATTCTGTGATTTTGCAATCCTTTAAACTATCCAATACAAATGTGACCCAAAGTGGAACAGAACAGCATGACTTGCAATAACAAAATGAAAATACTTTTATCCTGCCTTTTTAATAAAATCAGGCTTATACAGTCGTGTTACCTGTCTTTGGTTCACTCCAATAATTTTTTGTATGGTCCAGTTTAGCCAAATCTGACAAAAATTTAAAGATATAAAACTCTTACAAGATTAGATAGAGATCTAAATTTGTGTTCCTG
>NW_010199438.1:12227-13627 GCF_000695765.1 Mesitornis unicolor
GATGCTGTAGGTAGTTGTTAGCCCTGAGCTGATCAAAGATAAATCAGCCAGCCAAGAAGTCTATGAATACTTATCAGTTTGTCCATAGCTCTGAATTAACCAACTGCATGGTGGCTTGTGCTTGATCACAGTGGTGGGGCGGGATGAAGGACAAGTCTGGGATCTAAAGGAGGAAAGGTAAATATAATATTCTGTCCTTGGGAGTGGTGCTCTGGGATACACACTCAGAGATCACCGAGTTTTGCTATTTCTGCTTGGAAGGCAAGTGACAGCCACAGGTGGGTTTTGTTTGTTTGTTTTTCAAACCTAACAGGTACAGAATGTATCTATTTAGAAATATTTTTTTAGGAGTTTCATCCAATGCCTATTATCTTTTTGTAATAATTTGGGCTTTGGAGCAAGTGCTGTGTTTTCAAAGCACAAAATCATAGTTTCCACTTAAAAAAAATAACATCAACATTTTGGAAAAAGAAAAGAAAAATATGGAAGTCTAATAAGTGTATCTAATATAAGGTATATCCCAGTACTAGAGTTCATGTTTGGTTTTAAGTTATTTTGAGTAATCCTCTCTAGTTTTGCAGTTCTGCCTTTATAAACTACTGTAATACCTGTTCTAACCGTGGAGAATTTCTGCTGGATGTTCAAAAATGTAATGTGTCTGAGACCTCAATAATGAAAAATATAGACTTTGTTCAGTGCTGATTTCATTTCCCTTGAAGTAGAGTGAAAAAGCAGGAAACTGGAAGAAATTAGTAACACTGGAATAGAGGGTGCATATAACAGTCCATGTAAGTCAAATGATTATGAATGAGGAAACCTCTTGACTTTGCTTCTTCAGTGCTAAAAGATGATTTTTTTTTCTTTTAAAAGAGAAAAAATCAAATAGCTTAAGATTCAAACTGACCTACATTAAGTTTCTTGTTATTTTCTGTGGATTAACAGAAAATTATCCTATATATGTTTGAAGTCAGATACTCCTCAGATTAAACTTAAATGAAGACAACCTTCTTTGAATCACAGAATCACAGAACGTTAGGGATTGGAAGGGACCTCAAAAGATCATCTAGTCCAATCCCCCTGCCGGAGCAGGAACACCTAGATGAGGTTACACAGGAAGGCATCCAGGCGGGTTTTGAGTGTCTCCAGAGAAGGAGACTCCACAACCTCTCTGGGCAGCCTGTTCCAGTGCTCTGTCACCCTCACTGAGAAGAAGTTTCTTCTCAAATTTAAGTGTTAAGTGTTCCAGCTTGTGCCTATTACCCCTTGTCCTATCATTGTTTGTTACCGAGAAGAGCCTGGCTCCATCCTCGTGACACTCACCCTTTAAATATTTGTAAACAATAATGAGGTCTCCCTTCAGTCTCCTCTACTGCAAACTAAAGCGACCCAGCTCCCTCAGC
>NW_010199439.1:0-8324 GCF_000695765.1 Mesitornis unicolor
CCCTCCCCCCACCGGTCGCGCTCCCTGGCGGGGGCCCTGGGACCTGCCTACCCCTCGGAGCCGCCCTCCCGCCGAGGCGCTCTGCAGTCCCCGGCCGCCCGCCGAGGTGCGACGAGCTCGTCTTCGGTTGAAGACTGAAGTGTCCTCGGTTCCCGGAAGGGATATCGTGCTGGACGACACTGGGGTGAAAAGTACAGCGGGTTCCCTCGGGTCTGAGGGCGGTGCGGGAAAGAGCTCGCCTCTTGGCAGCGCCCCGCCGGTGGCGCGGAGCTAATCGGCAGCGCCGTCTCCTCCCCGGTTTTAATTCTCGGTAAAGTCAAGGATGAGACCGGCTCTCAGAAATTTCTCCGTCGTACTGTCATCTACCCTTAGCACCACGTAGCTGTGATGTAGACGAAGTTAAAACGCGTAGCGCCCAGGAGAGCACCGCTTAAGTGTGGGGTTAGAAATAACGACCGTAATTAGCCTCTCTGTTCTGGATGCCGTTGTTGGGATTTTTTTTTTTAAAGCCGAAATGGGAATAGGAGTTATTTGCTTTGGGCTTTTGTCAGTTGAGTGCCTGGCACGACTAGGGGAGCCCTGGGAAGGAAGGTTCAGCGACAGGAGCTCGCACTGGGAGATCACCACACCTAACTGGAGGTTGGGAGAAAGACCCATTTCGGAGTAGCTCAAATGATCGTTCAAGAGTTATATGAAAAAAATACATTCAGGTTGCTTTCTGTGCTCCCTGGTGATTCAGGTATTGTACCTGCATTATCTGCTGTGTTATATTTGCTTCCTTGCCTTTGAAAATCCAGGAAGTGTCACTATTTGTGGAGCTGAGCTCTGAAGGTTTTATTGTTGAGAAAACCTGAATTTGGGTGGACGATAGGAGAGCTTTGAAGACTTGACTTTATTTAAACTAATATCTATAAATGTTCTTTACCTGTATTGAAAACAAAGGATTACACAGCTGCTCACTAATTACTTTTCCATAGAATACTTTTAAGATACACTGTCTTGATAAGCACATGAGGAGCTACTTCTTGTGTGAGAGGAATTACATCTGGATTTGATAATCCTGCCTGACCCAGAAGAGATTTATTTCAAACTAACTTTCCTCTTGTATTTTTAAGCATATTTTGTCTAGTATCAAAATACAGAAAATCTGAAGTTGACTTGAGTGGTCTTTCTTATTTTTTCCCAAGCAGGCAAATACTTTTTTTTTTTTTCCCCTCCTGCTGCACACCCTATTACAGATATGTTACAGACCACAAGGGAGACTGGGAGTAAGGGGAGGGGGGATATTCTCTAAGAAACTGAGAAAAATTTCTGCTAAGTAGCAGAGCTGCAAGGGAGCCCTTAGGTACTGTGAGGGTTTGACCTAGGCGACGCTTATTTAGCCAAAAGCAAAAGTCTTCAGGTGAATAATACTGCAAATGCGAGTGGGATTAGTCAAAGCTCTGAGATAATAGAGATCAGAGTTATACAACCACTAAATTACTTATGTTTCCAGATAGTCAGTATGAAGAAAGTAAGGAACCGATACTATCAGCATAAACTCTAGACCTACATGTTGCTGTGATGATGCTGTACATGCCAGTTGTCACCTCGTGAGGTGACAGCCATGAAACCCCACAGCAGTCATTAGTGTTACTGTGGTACTCATCCACGTAATATGCTGTACCATGTTCTCACGTCGGATAATATTAGATGTCCCACCTATGGTATATAAATAACCAATGCAAAGTGTGTAGGAGCAGGAAGAGTATTTGAAACCATGGCTTTGAAGGAAAATGAATGTTGAAGTTAGTCTGTTGCATGACATCTAGAAACGATGTGCCTTTCCTCTGCCTCTCATTGTCAGTTTATTCAGTTTTATATTTGGGTACTTCAAAAATAAAAGTAGTATATCCATGGAAAATCAGGTCCTGAGATGAAGTCTGAGTGCATGTGAAACAGAGATGCACAAGGCTCAGCATGTGCCGGCTTAGAGGAATATTCTTGGGTGCACTGAGTGGTCTTGGTCCTCAGCTATTGAGCAGTAGTGAACAAAAGTGAGACGCTGTCCAGGAGCAACCCCTGGCTTTACAGATCACTCCTGCAATGACCCCCATGGCTCTGCCTACGAAGAAGGTGCTTGCTGCTCAGCTGGGTGCTGCCTGTTTGATGCCATGAAGCCTAGCTCTTTGTAGCTGCTGACATTCTGTAAATCCAGTAATAAAGCCACTGGTCCTGGGGAAGGTTTCAGCTAATCATGATGACCCATGGTGTCTAGAAATCTGCTCCCTTATGTTAAGGGAACCTGTTTGTAAATAGGGCAGGTCCCCTGCATAAGGACAGTGTTTTTATTCACGCCCAATGAACAAACACCTCCACCCACTGTTGTTGTTTTAAAAGACTCCAGCTGCTCATGAATATGGGGTCAGGGAGGGCCGCCTAAATGTTTCTCTGTGCTTTCTCCCCAGTGCAGCCAGCAGAGCTGTTTCCTGTTCTTTGTTTCAAGGCTGGGGTTTGCGTCACACATTCCAAGTGGCATATGTGGTGCTCTTTCCTGTTTCAGGCTGTTTTCTGGCGGATCGGTAGCCTCGTCCAGGCCCCTTGTTACTGCCCCTCAACTCCCAATCCCCACCCGATGAGTTATCATGGCTCTACACACTCACGATTGCTTAAGATGCCTGGGTTATGTCATAACGAGGCTTCCGCGTTAACCTGTAATGCATGCCCTCGACTCCCAATGTAGCTATGGGGGTGAAATTTCACTCCCTTCACCAAAAACTTGCATTCAGGTCTCCAGAAAGTTGTACACCAGTTTTCTGGTCTCACTTGCTCATCAGCCTTATCTGGAATAGCTCCATTAAAGTCACAGAGTTACACTTGTGTACAAGAGTGTGAGAAGAGAATCCACATCTGTAGGCTCATACTTGTGAGGGGGTTTTGACTTCTGCCCTTACCCAACCTGAATGGCCCACTGTAAGCAAGCACTTTGCATTTCCAGATCTCAAAAGGAATAGATATTTTCTCCTTATACAAACTAGAGGATTCACGTGTTTTCCAGATGTGATACAGAAAATGAGGCTCTGCTGGCTAACTTTTCTTTGGGAGTATGGCTGTCCCACATAATGCATTTTTGAAGGCATAAAAACAAATTTTTTACTCTTGTTTTTATATTCATCCTACCCCCCACCCTTTTGCAGGCAGACATGGAGAAACAGAGAGAGGAAATTCAGAAAGAGAACATAAATCTTTCTGTTGCTTTGGATTTGACTGGAGAAGATCTAAAGGACCCAAGCCAAAGCTTATTGAAATAAAGACTTGCATTAACTTCACTGGGCTCTGAATCGGGCCCTGGATGAAAAATGCAAGATGGAGTGTTTATTCTTCTCTGTCATTTATGGGCTGGAATATGCATGGTTTCTGTACACACAGAAATAACTTCCACCCTTTCATTTTACACCTTTTTTATTTTACTCACTTTTTAAGTAATCTCTTAGTTCCTGCTGTTGCTACAAGTTAGCTGTTTGTGATCATTGCAGGTATCTTTTAAGAAGTATCCAAAATACATGCTTTAAATTTCCTCTTTCAGGGTTTAATTGTATGTGAAAAATAATTTTTACTGAATTATGTACACATCCTTACATCAACTTGTTTTTTGTCTGTTCAGAAATCCGGATAACAAGAAGTATTTGTCCACACAGTCTTGGTAAGTTTATTGATTATTTTCGCTTGTTACTCTCAGCTGCTTTTATTTAGTTGTTTTTCTGTTAACTTTAGAATACTATGGATGAGTTTATCCATTAGAACTTAATTAAGTATCTTAATTCTGGTACTGTTAATTTGCACAGGATTTCAAGGATATTTAATCTTTTTTTTCCCCATGACAGAGGAAAAATGTTGCATTTAACTGTGTTTACTATTATGATATATTCAGTAAAGTTTGGGGGTCACACCTTTTTGTAGCCAGAAGTTGTACAAAATCAGGGACTGAGATTAAAATTATAATAGTTTTGTAAACGAACTTTTTAATATTAATTAACATTGCTAACAGGAGATCTCTTAGAGTTATTTTATGCTGTCAGCCATGAAGCTTTGTGTTTTCATTCCAAGGCTGGTTGCTTCCAATCCGGAATATGAAGTTTGGCAGAGCTGGATTTATTTAACCCTTGGAGGATTTAACCCTTCCCTGTTTAGCATTCATTTGATGCTGAGGCTTCCTTTGAGGGTTTTGTAGCCGTAGTGGATAGCTCGCAGGGGAAGGAAGTTTGAGTGTAGATCAGCCAAATGGAAAGATAAAGCCCTGACAGGTTTTTAATAGTAAACTAAGTCAGAATGGGAAAAAAAAAAACCCAAACGCGTGGTCTGCCTATCATTCAGTCAGTGTGTGTTACCAACAACTAACTTGATCCATGAAGGCATGACAGACTTTCCACTTCCAGGTCTAAGCTGCTTTGATCACTGTCTCGTTTGTACCCACTACACTGCCCAGCTCTTCTCCCTGTTTGTCTGGGGGCTTTTTTCCACTTCCATAGGTATACAGAAGTTCATCGACATTTGCCCTATATGCAAATCCTCATTCAAATTAATCATTTAGACTATTATTCATGAATGTACATTTACTTTATTTAGGATTAGATTTTTTCCTTATCCATACTATCAAAAATGTTGAATCTCTGTTTCATATGTTTAATGAAATAGCAGAACCCATTATGTAAGAGAACAGCATTTTCTGTCGTTCTTCCCTCATAAGAAAAATATAGAATTTATATTTCTCCTTTTAAATTATCTTCAAAATTAACCTCTTAAGAAAAACACAACAAAAAAACAATGTTCTGTTTGGAAGGGAAAGACCATTCCACATACCATTTCACATACTTCACTTGTTTTCAGAAGTCTGATCTTTTATCCTTGCTAGACTGTTTCTCCTTCTGAGAAGTAGCCTGAGACAGGAAACCAGACAACAGTCTGCCCTGATAAGGGAGAATATTGTCTAATGGAGGTGCCTCAGGGTCTTTTCTCTCTCCCTTAGGTTCAGTGAATGTAGAACTGAAGGTTGAACAGAGTTTACATGGGTTCCATTTTTCCTTGGTAGAGGAGATACTTTCTAATGAGTGCTGCAAGAACATTTTTCCCCATAGTTTTTATCAAAGAAAGCCATATCCAGACATGTGGCTTCAAGTAGCCTGCAACAGTATTATTGTGAATTTAATGGAAATACTGATTAGTGTGCTACACGGCTGATAAATGATTGTGTCAAAGCAGTTCTAGGTCAACCCAAGTGACATCATCAAAGTTAGGATGCACGAGCTGTGCAAAAAACCAAATTTTTCAGCCTGCTTGCAGTTCTGAAAGGAAGATGGTAAAAGATTTTCAAGTCAGTAAAAAGCACAAATAGTCTGAAACACTAAATAGCAAAATCCGACGGAAATACTGTTTTTCTTCATGCCTATCAAGTAAAACTTTAAGCAGAAAATTTTTGCCCATTTTCTTTTTATGCAATATCCTAACTTCTTCAACAGTTCTACCATTTCCCAGTGGAAATCTAGTGAATAAACAGAGAAGGCTGTTGATTGGTGAAACCTTTTCTTGGTATACTAGCCCTGTGGGCTGGCTGCTCCGGTCCCTTCCCCCAGCACCGTATCTGGGCCCTCGCTCCTTCCCCTGCTCTTGCTTGCTTTGAGTGAATCTGCTGTGCTGAGCTGGAGAGTTTCTTTGCCTGCTGCTATTTTGGGGCCCAGTGCAGTTAAGCACTTGCTTACTTCCCATTAAAATTAATGGAACTTCAGAAGCACTTTTTTGCAGACTCAGGTCTTGAAGAGCAACTGGTGCTGTAAATGCAAACACATCTTGTTACTAGCCCTGAAAAACACATTTTCTACCTTTTCTGGGGAATCCTGCTTTCAAACTTGTTTTTTCTCTGTCAAACTCTCTTTCAAGGTTCCACTGAGGGAGAATTCTCACCCAGGTTCAGAAAACCTCCCCACCCTTTACATTTCATTAGTCTTCTGATATTATCACTTCTCCTTAGTATCAGGGGAAGTCTGACTTGAGGCTCACAGAAGAAGTAATAGTTTCAGAGCAACAGTACAAATCCCAAAGGGCTCGGACTGAAGAGCTTTGGCCACATGACTTATGTTGGCTGGAAGAGCTGCAGTGTCTTTGCAAAGGGCACTCGTGTAGCACTCCTTTAGCAGATATCATTACATTGTTCTGTAATTATACCAACAGTAACAATCATACCTTGAAGCTTTAGACAAAGCCTCACTGTACCACAGGCAGCATTCGTTGCTTCCCCCAGGCATGAAGATTGAGAAAGCAAACCCCGTGCATGCTTTCAGGCAGGGAGAAGAGCAGCAGAATTTATGGTCACCACCCCACTGTCCACAGCAAGAGGATCTGTCAGGTCACTGGCTGCTTTTCCAGGTATTTAAAGAGAGCAAAGGCACTATGTTAAAGGGAGGCTTTGTAGTTGTTGGATGTTGAGAGTCAAAACTGGCCCTCCACCCCACCCTTTCCTTTCATCACAGGTCTGCAGAGTTGGTGGACCTTGAACGTAGATGCACAGAGCTGCTGGGAGTAGCTGCAGTGTGGTGGCTCTTATCCAGCTGCTTTGCAGTGCAGATGTGGAGTCTGGGTGCATTCTTGAACCAGTTTGCTCATTTCATCCAGGGTAAATAATCTGTACAAGTCCTTGTTGTCAGAATACACACTAGGTGCCTTTAAGTTTTCATTTACTCTTAATTATGTCTCTGAAACACTAAGCCATACTTGTCAGGAAGTTAATATTGAGAAGTCTTCAATCCTGACAAGGCGATGAGCTCTACTGATGATGAACTTCCTTTCTGGAAGGGATACTTTGCTGCATATTGGATCATAAGGGCAGAGTTTGTAGCTTTTCTGGTTTGCTGTCCCCACTGGACTTCAGATTAAAAAACACCGAGGGACTTTGCCTGGACTTTACCTTGCACCTGTCCTTATTTGCATACAAAAAACCAATTGCTTCATTTGTCTTTCTGAAGTACAGGGTGTGAGCAAAATCTTATCAAAAGACGTGTCCTGTTTGGACAAGTTGGACTGACTTGGCAGAGATCTGCAGGGTGGAGTGAATGGGAGGAGGCAAGAAAGTAAAACTGGGTGGCTTGTTAGCAGAAAAAGAGAGGGAGAGCAAAAAAGAGTGGAATGTTTGCCTACCGGATTGTAGTTGATTACTTAGTTTCAGATTACATGCATTTTAAATTCTTTTAACCCACATGAAAAAAAATATCTTTAATGCAAAATTGTTTATCTGATAATGTGAAAGACAAAGACCCTTATTTTTTAGTATGCTTAATGTGGATATATTGTCTCCTCACTGTTTTTTCCAGAGTGCCTCAGGAATCAGAGGTGGTATTTTGATTTTCCAGAAATTAGTTGTATTTACTAAACAATTTGTGGGCTTTCAAACAAGCACATTATGAAATCAGTGTGTAAAGTAGAACCCAACTGTTTTTTCATTTGTCTATAATAGAAACAGACTGGGTTGTTCCCCTTCCTTTTTGTCGCATTCTCAAATGTTTAGGGGGGAGAGAGAGTGGGAGTTTCTGAGTTAGTAGGCATGATTTTACAAATAGGCCTGGAAAAACTATTGACTTCTTACTAGAAGTACCATGCTTTATTTGTGTGTGACTGAGTATTTTGGTTGTGAATGTGGTCCAAGCAATTTTTTTGGAGCATTATTTCTAAATACAAAGAGAATTGTTTTGTGAGATTTTTTGCAGCCTTAGGAAAGGACCCCTCTGAGCTAAATTTTAAATGCCAGACCCAAAGCTGGTTTATATTGACTCTATGACAGCTCTATCAATTTCTACCAAATAAGAATCTGACCCTTTCATCTGAACCAACAGGACCAAGCATTCTATATTAATTAATTTTTCTTTCTTGAAAATTGTTTCCAGTCACTATCAAATGGGGAAAAGAAATCTACCACTTGAGAGTGATGTGTGATGAAGAAGTGCTCAATTGCAGTACTGTGATGCAGCAATAAAAGTAACATTTTCCTCTGCTGTTCTTAGATGACTGCGCCCGAGAAAAACGGAGAATTACTTTTCACTTTTGTTCAGGGCATTACACTTTCTGTTGTTGATGTCAGGCTAATTCCTGCACAGTAATTTAGAGCCCTCTCAGGAAACACTCGAATGTATAGCAGGACATGTGAAGTGTGTGTCAAATGTCTTTCACACGCTTTCTTGAAGTAAAAGGTGAAAAGGAGTAACTCCTAAACTGAAGAAAATCCAATTTTAAAACAACAATAATGATGAAAAGAGTAGCCTGGGAGTGTGACTGCTTGCTTAGAACAAACTCACTCTTTC
>NW_010199439.1:8355-31159 GCF_000695765.1 Mesitornis unicolor
CCCCTTTCTTTCTTTTCATCTTTCCTTCTTTCTTCACATTCTTTCTTCGCTTCCTTCTCTTCCTCCCTCTTTCTGTTGCTCTCTTTCTTTATTCTACTTCCTTCCTTTCTTTGCTAAAGTACAAATTAGGGTGTCACTTTATCTATGCACATATAAACTAAAAATTGATAGTTTCTGGACACCTGAAAGCAAGTAGTTCCAAATTCTTATGTATGAGGTCTGAGATGCTGCATTTTACTGTAAATATATTTTGTCTAAAAGTATAACTTTTTTTCATGATGCATATGTGTGTGTGGGAATGTGTGTGAGTGATGCATAGGTATGTGGATATGTTTCTGGGAAGACAGTCTTCTGAAATGTTAGTTCTAGCTATGTGAAATGTTAAAAACCTAGAAAAGATAACCATTCAAAAAATAGTATAGTTAATAACCTCACAGACATAATTAAAGTATTTTTAAAATTCTCACAACTTTTAGCAAATAGTGCCATCTTGCACAGCTGCTTCTAAAATAAAACATGTTAAGTTTAAACTGGAAATTGCATCGAGCTGCTCTGTTTGCCTCACTTTTTTGCTATTTGTTTTTGTCAGGCCTTTGACTTCTGTAAAAGAATTAAGATACTTTGATTTACTTTTGATACTTGTTTGTTTCTATTATTCAAAATGTACACTGTTGTAGTATATTTCCATAAGTCTTTAAACTTTATTCATATACCTGAATAATTAGTGATAGACTTGTAACAACTCATGCCATCTTTCTCTGCAAGCTCTTAACAAACTTTTATCTATAAACGCACGTCATAGTTAATTGTGAGATTGTTCGTTAGTGTAGGCTTATTAGAAAATTTTAATTTGAGCAGGTACATCTTAAAATTTTCCGTTTCTGGGAGGATTTGCCAGTGCCAACTACAAATCTGTTGTTGAGCCTTTAGCCTACTTCGATAGGGTGAAGTTGTTTGGACGGTGTAGTCTGGCTCTGTTCGTTTCTTTGCAGTGCCATCTACTGGTCAAAATTGAATTTGTGTCTTTTTTTTTTTCATCTTTGCATCTTAATAGAGGTCATACCACTTCCAGGCAGGGCTGTACTGTGAATGATCAGAGCTTGCTCCTTTAACATCTGTGATACAATGTATAACCTCAAGTGTTTTATAAAAGCTTGCCAACATCTAAATGTCATTGAGCGCAACTTTCCTTTGCTTTTCTTGGTTTTTACTCCGTACCCTTATGGCTTACCCCAAAAGGAGTGTCTCCTCCGTTCCTTCACAGCATCTTTCCAAGTTGACCATGGTAAATGTGCAGTATGATGGTTAAGTTATGACATGGTTTATGCTAGATACGTTTATTTCAGGCAGTTTGAGATAAGCTAGAATTGGACAAGTAAGGTTGAGCACTCTGTAGAAAAAAAACAACTGAAGCTGCACAGCATACAATCGGACTTTTTGAAGTGCTTTTCTTTTGCGCAATTAGCACAAATTGTCGAATTGTCACTAAATCTGTTATCTTGGGGATGTAACTGATGTATTTTTTGCGTTAAGTTATTGCAGCATGTTGAATGTACCTGTCCAAATTAGTCCTGGATTTTAATCTTTCTTTTGCATTGATTTCAATGTCACTGTATCTAAAAGTTTCAACTTTCCTATCAGGACAAGACATATTCTCTCCAGAATGAGTTCACTATATTATTAGCTAAAGGAGACTATTCTGGAGTTCTAATGCTGATGAGAAATCCATAGTCTAAACTGATGTGGATATACACTAATGACAGCTAATGAAAGTGACAATTCTGTGATCTTGGTGTGCTGACATGCACAGTAAAATTTCAAATTAATTCTCATTAAAGTGAGCAAATGCCCCTTTGTTTCAGTAGCAATTGGAAAAGAATAAACTTACAATAAATGAAATACTTAAATGAGGCCAAGTCAAATATTTAAGAAGCTATGTTAGAGATGGATAAATACTCACTTTAATCTGACAAAACGGTCAGTTCTTTACAGTTCAGGAAATTGATTAGGGGGTTTCCTGCAGCTTTCTAACACCTTGTCTTTTCCGTGCAGGCCAGGACATCAGAGGTGTCAGAACAGGGGAATAAAAAAGATGCTAATGTTTGACCCAGTCCCTATCAAGCAAGAAGCCATGGAACCTGTTTCAGTGGTAAGATGTTTAAAATATTTTAGTCTTTGTGATGACTCTGTAGTTTTTCTGTCTTTAATTTCATACCAAGATTTCTCTAAGCTTTGGCCCAGCCCAGAAAAGGCTGTGAAAGGGGAAGGGGAGACTTTTCTCTTGGGTTAATTTTCCATCAACTTGGTGTATAGGATAAGCTCAGAGGAGAGTCTGATAAGCAAGAGCAGCAGGAAGGTGTAGTTGTGAGGGAGATAATAGGAACTGTGATGATTTAAACTGCCAGGTAAATAAGGTCTTAGGAAGCAGTTTCACGTATCCTTCACCTGTTCAACTGCAGGCTGCTGCTGAAAGGGAAGGATCAGGCTTTTCTCCCTCCTTTCCAGCTTTGTGTCTCCTTTGTATGACATGAAGCAAATGAGGGGCCACAGGATGATTTGGATCCTTTGGATCAACTCATTGAATGGTCAGAATTGCTAACCCACCAAAAATAACCTTATATTTGGTCAGATCAGGGAGATGATCTCACTCATGCAGCTACTCACTGCTAGAGCAAGGAGGAGGATGAGGGAACAGGACCTTCCCTTTCAGCAGTAGCCTGCAATGAGGTCAGATTAAGTGTAACATAAAATCACACCCCTGGAAAGGCTGATCAGTTAAAAGCGTGAAGTCAGTGCGCATAAGTTAGAGTGCATCAAGCTCATGCTCCAAATGGCATATTTCTTTCAGAGAAAAGTTTGCTTCCTGTTTCATTTAAAACATGGAATAATTGTCTTCAATTTAAATGCATCTGTAAACAGTCTGATTTCTTCAGTGCTGTTAACACTTTCTGAGAGTTAAGTTTATATACATTTCAAAATTGCAGTTTGACTTTCATGGGGTTTATTTACTTGAGAGTAATAACAGAAAAGTAACTGATATGTCACTGAGGGTGTAAGTATGACAAATGTCAGTATTTGGGTCAGGAAAGAACCTTAGTATTGATCAGTCTGTCTGTCACTTCAATTACTGCATAACCTTATTAAGATTAGTGATTATTATCTATGATTATCTAAGGCTATCTAATGGTGTCCATCAAAGGTGGAAAATGGGCCACTTTTACAGTAAAAATGTCATTACATATGCTTTCCTTCTCGTTATTGCATAAAGAAAGAAAAAAAGATCAGGAGAGGAAAAGCAGCAAGTCCACAGGAAAGGACATTTTTAGAGAGAGGTTTCCCTCGAGCCAAGGAGTGTGTGCGTTTCAGCTTCTGTACGCACCCTCGTGGTCCAGGTTGTGTGGCTTCCTTGGGGCCCTGTCTCCATGGTTCCCCAGCAGAAACTGCTCTGAAAACACCTCTAAAGGAAGGAATCCTGGTATGGAGAGAGCATAGGAAAGGACAGCAGCCACTGAGCGTGTTACTTTTCTTGACCTTGTTTTGAGGAGGTGGAAGGAAAGAGGAACTGTTGGTGTGCTGTTTTGGAGGTGCTAAGCATAGCGTTCAGTTCACTGTGGCCTGACATCACTCGGAAATCTAAGATCAGAGTTTATTTGTATTTTGTCTTTCATTGTGATAGCATCATTAGAGGCCAAACTAAATGAAGCCCCTTAGGAATTACTGGTTATTTTACCGGAACATACACTGTCCATAGGTATAAAGTCTGTCTTTAAACAATCCCATTAGTTGGGGTGGGAGAAGGAAATAAATTATGGGTTTGACACCACTGTATTCCAGGGTGCGTGGCTGAAAGGATTAACTATACTTTGCAGATGACTGAAGCTTGCACCCACAGCATTTCATCACTCCAACAGCAGCTCATTCTATTTATTGAATTGAATTTTTAAACACATTTTACAATAGTTCTTTATGAAATAGTGACAAAGTCATCTGAATCCTACCTAAATATTTGCTGTGAGAACTTTTTAAATGTTTGAACAAATACCAGTGACAATTTAGTGAAAGAAGTTGCTTTTTTATGTTACCACCTTTCTTTGAATGGAAATAAACAGCTTTTCTCTCCCTTCCATCAGTCCCAAAACTACTTGTTTCACACATTTTAAAAGATAGCTATGTGCTACATGAGGGGTTGAGATCTTAAGTGTGTACCGGAATAGAAATTTCATGTGGTGGGAATGCTTTTTTCATGTCTTAGTTACAAATCAAAATCTGTTTGCCTGCACAATGAAGATGTTTCAACTGTGGCAGTATAACAAAATTTAGCAAATTATACCAGATTAGTGCTTGATAATGTCCCCCTGTGGGAGTAGCAGTCTTCTGAGTGGCCATAGCTGTGCCTGGGACATACATGGCCAGTCTTTATTCTTGATAGATTGTCAAGAGGAAAAGCATGGCGATTCTTTCTCCTTTTGGATTTATTGGTTGAATTGTTTGAGCCACGTGGATATGACTCTCAAATATTAGAAGTTCCTTTGATTTATTTTCCAGTTTCTTTGTGGTTTCAGTGCTCTGGGTTTTATTATGGTCAAACAGCAAGTAAAGGTAAATTAACTGCTTTGTATGGCCCAAAGAGAGAAAGTGATGATATCAAACCTAAAAAAAAGCTTGATGGAGACTGTAAAGGAATATATGTTGAAATATAATCTTGCATCTTTATAGTGATCTATGGCAGTGACACACCTTTCTGCACAGGGATGTTTAGGAAAGCAGAATTTACAGGAAATGGAAATTTGTTGGCTTAGTTGGTTTTTTTCAATCTAGTCACACCAAACTCCTGCATACACTGTTAATTCCCACAGTAGAAATCCAAGGAAAATGTATCAGCTTAAATATTTTAGGCAAACAGAATAATGATATCTAATCTTCTATTGGTCCAACAGAATACTTTGCATAAGTTGTAGGACAGGTGAGAAAAGACTGCTCTTGCAGGTGACGAAGTACTTTCTGCTTCCTGCAATTGGTGGTGTTTCGAAAACCAGAGGTAATTGGGCTTTTTTTTCTTAACTATTATTAATGCTCCGTATTTACAGAGAGAGCCTGTGAAGTCTTCCGTACTCTCCCGTCCCATGTCCCCAAGGGGCACTGTCTGCTTCCCTGGCAAAGAAAGGGAGAGTTACTTAACCATATTTGAAAGCAGTGGTTCATACCAACCTGACGGCAGTTGCTGTGTCCCAGGGAGCCGGAAACTTAAACTTTGCTATCCTAAAAGCCGAGCATCAGATCCACGAGACAGCTGAGTGTGACTTTCTCCAAACCAGTGGGGTTTTAACCACACTTAATTGACAGTGGAGCAAAACTGTTTTCCACCAGCGGGTCTGACTGGCAGCAGATACTCTCCTTTTCATTGTTTTAGCGTCCTTCTCAACTTTTTCACCCTTTTTTTCCTGACACACCGTGTTTTTCTGTCACAGCATTTTCTGCAGTCCAGATAGAAACAGCAGTTAAAATTGCAGAAGGAAGAAAAACATAGGAAAATGATTCAGCTTCCCCAAGCTACCAGAAAAAATAGCTGATGTTAAATCTGTGCCAGCTTAATTACAACAATGAAAACCTTCTATGCAAAATAATGGAAGGCATGTGGTGTACAATAACCAAGTCCCTAAAATAATAATTTCGTAAAAACATCATTATTTTCTTCCTAATTCTTGGACAGTATTTCTTGCTTGTCTAAATATATATTACTTAACTCTTCTAGTTTACATTTCCCTGCACAACATAATAGTTCAGTATTTTTTCAACACACACACCTGGTGTTACTTGAAGAGTTGAAAGAGGGGAACTTTTTATAGAAACGTTGTAGCTTGGAGGTGCTTCATTCTTTAATAGACTCGTTGACCTAAACCATCCATCGCCTAAGATGTGAATCGCATAGTCTTTTTCCTTTCTAGTATTCTTGCAGTGGAAGAAATGTTCATAGGTAGTGACCTTGTTGTGACTGTCCCTGACAGTCCTGCAGCACTGTACGTGCACTGGTGCTCGGTGGTGGAACATTTACAGTCTGTCGAGACTGAGTAAACTTTGTACTGCAAACCAATAACAGCCATTTTAACAGAAGTGTTTAGTATCTCTTCTGTGTTTAAATTTTGAATTTTTGCCTATGCAGATAACTTGATCAGATTTAGTAGATATTAAGTGCTGTTTAATATTAAACTATAACAGTATTCAGTGGTCTTCCTCACTTAGAATGCTAACAATTTCGGTGCTTGACTCAGCAGTGGTGGCAAATCAACAGAACTTGTTTTAGCCAGCACTGCTTGCAGTAATGACATTTTCATAGAATTCTGAGGAACCAGTTATCATCGAAGATGAACATTTTTATAGATTGAATTTGTAAAAATAGTCATAAAGATAATAAAGTTTCAGAGGTTTTAATGTCGTATTTAACATTTGAAGATTAATCACCATTGTGTATGCTGCTTTATTCAAGTATTTTATGGAATAGGTGACTCAGCTTTGTTGTTTTATCACAGTGCTGTGAATGCAGCAGGAAAATACAATATTTTCTAAACTTGCTGTTTCAAACAGTAACTGAAAAGAAAAAAAAATACATTTGTGCCATTTTGCAAAAATACTTTTAGTTAACATTGACATTTAAAATCAAAACTGTCCCTCACAAGGAAGAAAGAGGTAAGAAACAAGGATGATCCATTGCTAGAAGTTTTCACCCCAGGAAAAAAAAATACTTGAAATGGCTTAGAAATTAATGTATAAAAATACAGTAGTGTTATACTTCTATACCTTCTACTCTTTTGAACATTTTTTGAATCCCACTCAAAGTCTTTTTGGTGCCATGTAATTCAGCAGTTTTTAAATATTAGTGTGAAACTGCTCAGCCTTAAATGTGAAGCTTTACTTACCTAGAATCCAAAGTTACCATTGTATTTCAAATAATTTACAACATCTAAAGGCTAAAAGTCTGTGTGGATTGCATTTTCTGTGTCTGTCTCTGCTATGTTAGAACATCACATCACTTTCCACTGGAAGTTATCTGTCAGAACGCAACCTCAGTTTTTGACACTTTTTAAATGCAAAATTCATCTGGACATTTGTTTAATACTACTATACTCTGCAAGGAATGTTAATACTTCTTGGTTTACAAAATTATTTTCACTAAAATGTGGAGTTCGTCACATAGGTCAGGATTAGCTTTGGGGTCTGTGTGACCTTGTAATGAGAAAAGCTAGCTACCACTAACAGAAATATTCCTCCAACTTACCAAGTGTTTATTCTTGTACTAGTTTTCCAAAATCAGACTGGCTAGTTAGCTACTTCATTTCTCAAAAAAATGAAAGGTTTTGAATTTATGTTTTGCCCTCTTTGAGTTTCTCACTCATTGCTTATATAATTCAGCTGTGGATTTTTTTATTGCTTATGGGGTTCAGACACATAATTTCTTGCTTTAGTGATGATTGTTTTCCAATTACTTAAGCAGTTGATAGGGACCCATTATTTGCAATTCTAAGTCCAATATAACTCCCTTCTTGCTCGACTTCGTGATCCTCAGTATATGTTTATATGCTGGGCATTACACCATGTCAGTTAATTAATGTGCAGCTTAGTGTATGAAAAGCAGTTCTTAAGGGAGAAAGAGAGTTTCTTAGGAGAGAAAGAAGGGTGAATAGGCCTTGAGAATTTGTTTTCATCATGTGTTTTACATTGCTTCTGAAACAGTGAATCAGTACTTAAATAACTTCCTTTGTGTGAAATCTTAGGCTTTATTTAATTCACTTGTATTTAGAAAGTACATTAAAGTCATTTCTTGAAACGTTTTCATTTTGCCTCATTTTTATTAGCCGCCTTTCTTTTTCAGCAGTAGTTGTGTCTGTGTCGATTTATTACTTGATTTTCTTTCTTTCTTTTCCACTCCTCCTGACAGTCATACCCGTCCAATTACATGGACCAAATGAAGCCAAACAAATACAGCGTCATTTATTCTACACCGAGCATGTTGCACAATAAATTCTACTCAAGCCCTGAAGGACTATCAAATGGGATCCAGATGGAGCCTGTAGACCTTACAGTTAACAAACGGAGCTCACCACCTTCAGCTGGGAGTTCTCCGTCCCCCTTGAAATTTCAGACTGCGCATAGAAGAACTTCACCAGGGTTGACTCTGTCCTCGCCCAGCTCACCTCTCAGTAAATTCGCACCATCTCCTCCAGGAGTACAGCCCATTTCCATGCCAATAACAATCCCGCCTGTAATGGCTGCTGCTCTTTCACGCCACGGACTGAGGAGCCCCGGGATACTTCCAGTTATACAGCCCGTTGTGGTCCAGCCTGTTCCTTTCATGTATGCGCCCCATCTTCAGCAGCCCATCATGGTGTCCACCGTACTTGCAGATGAGATGGAAACTCCAAGTAGCATGCAAGGTTGGTGGTGTCAGAATTTCTTTTTTATGCCATCTCATCTTGGGGAAAATACCACATTAGTATTTTAGGAAATGGAACGTAATTCCTGGTCTTCTAAAATATGCAGACATAGAATTTACTGTGTAAATATTTTATCAAGCTTAACAAGGTCGTATTCTGTTCTGATTTATACCTGCATAGAGCTGCTTATCTGCTGAGATTTGGACTGATAAAAATGTTGGACTGATGAACAGAATTGTTTTGAATCATAGTTCATCAAGAGATAGACTAAAATGGAATGATTATGTATTTCAGCATAAATTGTTGCACTGAATGGAGAGCTGGGGGATTTCTCTTTTTTAACTAGAGATTTTTACGTATTTATTTTATTTGCATCACTCTCTGTATTTATTATGTGTTGCCTTCCCTCTTCTACCCTCCCCCATACAGTGCCTGTCATTGAGTCTTATGAGAAGCCTACACTGAAGAAAACAATCAAGGTAGAGCCAGGAAGTGAACCATCGAAGACTGACTTCTATCCTGAACAGATATCACCTCCAATGATGACCTCACTGTCACCCCAGCAAGTAATGTTGCAAGAGTAAGTAGCTAACTAGTCCCAAAATCAGCAGAAGAAGGAGAAGCCGTTCATTGCAGCAGTTACCAATTTTGGGGAGTGGGAGGGAGTGTTGTTATGCTATAGAACACGTGATAAAATACAGAAAAACATCCTTCTCTCCACTGCCACTGTGAAATGTGGTTTCATTTTTTTTTTTCCTCTTTAGCAATAAAGGAGTTGATACATATTTATACAACCCAACCACATAGTTCTGTCATTTATGTAATGCATTTCTAAAGTAATGCTAGTCCCAGTCCTACAATTTACTGAAAGTGTGACTGCCAATAAGCCAGTGCTACCTGTTTATGTAAAACCAGCAGCAAACTGGAAAGATACTGTAAAAACATCTCATACTGATCTCTGTATTTATGTTACCTAAAATACCTTTCTTTAAACAGATTCTTGTGACTTCTGTTTCTTGGAGGGCTTGTCTTTTAAAAAAATTCAGCTACTTGGTGGAAACAACTCCTCAGGTCTAGAAGTTCTGTATATGTCCAGTGAAATTCCATGTTTACCTGAGGCCATTGTTCTGTGGGTGGTTTTTTTGGTAGCTCAAGTAGTTCCTGAAGCTCGCTCTCCTCTCAGCCACTTGTTTCCACCCCAGTACCAACTCATTGTGCTGGTACAGCTGTTACTGAGGCCACTGCATGAGCTGGATCACAGATCTAGTTGGGTTTAGAACAGTCCTGTTTGCAGAAGGCAGAGCAAGGGTTAGAAAGAAGTAGTGAGGTCTGGGCCAGAAACTTTTTAATTGGAAATATTAAAAGAATCTCAAGAAGTACCTGAGGAGCCACAGGCACCCTTCCATTTTCCGTTTTCCTAGGGAAAATTCTGACATCTTACTAAGTCCTAGAATGGCCCAAAGCCACGCTCATCCGTCAGCAGCAGCACTCTGGGCAGGGCTCTGACAGCAGCTTGGGAAGTTGGGAACTGAGCTGGGCTCACAGTACAGGACTTCAGGATTGATTTCTGCCCTTTCTTCCTGCCGACCATTGTGGTTGTACTCACCTCCTGGACTGCGGATAAAGGGGCTCCAAGCCAGACTCCTCAAACCAGTGTGTGAGTGCAGGGTGATTCAGAGATAGAAAGCACGGGACCGGTGATCTGCATCTCCCTCAGAAGGCAGCCTCCTCTTCCTGCTAATGACCGTGTCCAGGTTAGGAGGCACACGGTGGCTCCAGGGCTGATGGCCTCCTGCATAGCTTTCTTCTGGGCACCCCTCCTCATTTTCATGTCTTAGATGCAACTTCTAGACTGCAAGGTCTTTGCAATTAACTAGTGGCCAGCTAGCTTTTATAAACTGTATGCTGTTTATTTAAAAATAACTGTGTTGTATTATAATAAACATACAATAAAATAGGAAACATCTGTGTTAACTAGGTGTTACTTGTCTTTCATAATGGAGCTGTCGCACAAGGTCCACATGTATTTGGAACTAACTTCTGCGAGGTCAGAACTATCAAATGGTTCGGTTTACTTTTGAGCTTTGTTAGGGCCCTTTGACAAGAGCAAACCAGTAAATGCTGTTCCTGGCTGATACCACACCCTTCCTTCAGAGCTGAGACTTAGGCAGGCTTCTCACCTGCATTAGTGGTTTGCATTAATCACTTCTCAATGAGTCCAGTTTCCACAGGAAACCCATCTGCTGAGCAAAGAATATAAAGTTTGGTATAATGGCCGTGTTTCCAAAGCATCTCTGCTTGCCTACGCAGAGCATTATGTTTATGGATACCCTGTCCTCACGTTGTAATGGCTTAAATTACTTCTTAGCTGGCTGTAGGGCTGCAGTTCTTGCTCATTCCTAACGGTAGCCCTTTCAAGTTCACATTCTGCTGTATCTGCAACAAGAAGTTTGTAAATGATAGTTTTTATCTTTTTATCATTAAAAAATACATAGACAAATCACACACGTTACAAGATGAGAGACCTTTATAAATTTTCCTGTTGTTTCACAGCTTTATCAGCCTCTCTGCACTATGAGTTATACTTAGGCAATGATTTATCATTTTTCATAGATTCCAGCTGCCCAAAATGCAGTGTTCAGACACATAAAGGGGTATAGGAAACCTTCAGAGTCTCACTTTTACATGGGTGATTTTACTTTCGTGTTAGTTTTTGGCATATGCCAAAATATAAAATATAATGCTGGTGGCATTTCCGTAGGGATTGCTGGACTTTCTAGTATGTCTCATAATAGAAAAAACTCTGCAGTTATTTCTAAAATCTGACTTGAGGTAGTAACCTCTGACCAAATATAAGAAGCTTCATTAATGTTGTATTTTCTTGCGAGTGCAAGTGCCAAAGTCCAACTTATGCTGTCAACAGTGTGGTCGGGTGGTAAAGGAAGAGAAAGCTGTTGAAATCGTAACCTGATTTTTGGAAGATACTCTTTATCTATTAAAGAATGGCACTTAAATGATTAGACTTAGGTGAATGTGTATCTGGTTGTGTTAGAGGGAATGAAATAATAAAGGCTGTGCTTTTATTATTGCCACTCACCTAATATTTACCTCTGATTTTTGACACCGCCTTCACCATTTTTAGAGCTGCCACACCCTATCTGATTATTGATATCATTCTGTAGTCTTGGCAGCCTCCTTTCCTCTATAGGGAAAATGAGACAAATGCTCAGCACTTTTTTTGCGTGGTCTTAGGTTGAAATCCATCATGAACAGTAGACAGCCAATATGCTTTTTCTCCCTTTTTCCAGATGTTACCATGTCCAGGACTAGCCTCCACACATAGGGATTTAAGCCAAGTTTGCTTGCTGTCCTATATGCCAGAGCTTCTCCGAAAAGACCAGTATGCAGCAGCATTAAAACTGAGCATTATTTTAGAGTAGCATTTCTTTGGAAGCTGAAAGCCTGCCTTTCTTATTTTAGAGTGTGTACATCTGTGTCTAACATCACCAGCTGGGGTTGCCTGCCATCATAGTATTTTTAGTTACATTTAATGTGTACTTGAAGAGTACATCACTCAACAGTCACAAAATACCCACGAAGGAAAATTTGGCTCCCAGTTTCAAGCTTGTAACTCTAAAAAAAGAATTAATAACAGAATTACATTTTTCCCGCATCAGTAATTCCCATCCTGCTGACATGGAGAGTAATAGAAATTTTTTTTTGTCAAACCGTGCACAAGATTTTCTGTCTTTAGCATATGCTCTTTATTTTGGTGAGAGAAATAGATATTCATTGTTTGTCCCCTAAAGGAACTTGGTTTGGATAACTAATAACATCCTAGTGTTATAAAGTGCAATTCAAGCAGTAAAGAAATGTGAAGCACAGTAACTGAGGAGAGACCGGAGTTCTAGCAGGTTTATTTTGGTCACATGGAGCAGCAGGTTTTGGGACAAGGAATGCTAATACCTGCACATTATATACTAAGTTTCAGTTAAAAGCTAAAAAAATATATTAAAAGCACTGCTACAGATCTGCTAATGGGTTGAAAAATGCAACTTTGTGAGGTTGCAGAATTTGCAATGCCACTTGCCATTTTGACATATGTGCTTACTTTCCTTTTCTAATACTGACATGGAGGAAGGAATCAAGGTTGTCCCCAGCTCTGCAGCAGGGGTGTTGTTCATACCT
Organism: Mesitornis unicolor; assembly: GCF_000695765.1. Taxonomy (NCBI): domain Eukaryota; kingdom Metazoa; phylum Chordata; class Aves; order Mesitornithiformes; family Mesitornithidae; genus Mesitornis; species Mesitornis unicolor. Next base: position 20,973 of record NW_010199439.1, read on the forward strand.
AAATATCCACAGTCAGTGACACCTTGTCAGAATCTCGATGTGTTTTCACATGCATGTATGTTTGTGTTTTTGCTTGTACAGAAGTCTATGGGTAGTTAGTGCATGTCTTACCTGCACTGCACCTGTGGGCTTCAAAAGCAAAAAATTATGTTTATGAAGGCGGAGGGACAACTTGAGACATCCTGTGGGTGTGCCACACGGTCTGAACTCTACTTTTAGGAATTGACGTCAGTGGTACAGGGAGGCCGCACCCTCCTGCCAGCACCAAACAGGAAATTCTTAATTACTCTCTAAAGGAGTGGCTGGAACAAAAAAGATTGAGTTCTGCTTTGAAACCCTAAAGGTACAGTTTCTTTAATAAGATGGAATAGCTGTTTCCAATTACAAGCAAATTAGTTACATTTGAAGGAAGAAGAGAAATTGTGAGTAAATACAAGAAAAGTTCACTATGAACTCAGAGTTTGAGAAACCTGGGTTTGACTGAAAAACAGGCATGTGAAGGGGGTTTATCCTCTGTAAATTTAAAAAAAACTAGGGAGTAGTACAAATGGCTATGTCATGCCACAAAGTGAGTAAACATTTAAAAATATTACTACTAGAATACATGAAATTTGCTAAACCCTCTCGAATTTTTCAACATGCATGTAATGTTGTTCTTTCTGCCAAGAGACAGAGTGGCAATGAATAAAGGGCTCAGTCATGAATCACATTAGCTGAGGTTTGCTGTGCTGAATGTTTTCCGTTTTTAACATTCAATTTGACTTTGCAGGAATCACCCTTCAGTTATAGTTCAGCCAGGAAAGAGGCCTTTACCTGTGGAATCTCCAGACACACAGAGAAAACGCAGAATACATCGGTGTGATTACGAAGGCTGCAACAAAGTCTACACTAAAAGCTCCCATCTGAAAGCTCACAGAAGAACCCATACAGGTTTGGGCATTTGCTGTGCTTTGCTTTTATCAAGTCTGTGGTAAAATAGGAGACTAAGCTTTTGGTTTGTGCTAATAGCCAGGTGGGCACAGGTATAAATAACAAAATGGCCGAAGTTAGATGTGGCACTGTTGTGAATACAGTTACAGGCTGAGCAAAAGACAGAGGTCGTAGCAGGAAAAATCCACACAAGAGACTGTAAGCCCAAGTAGGATCCCGGTGTGTGCTGGTATCCTTTACATTCGCTGGCCTTTTCGCTCATTTTCTGTCCAAGTCGCTTGCAGATTACTCATTCTACACACCCTGTAAACACCAAATCAGTTGAAATTGCGCTACATCACCTCTTACATCACTGTTAAAGTTGACCAAGACTTCCATGGGAGTAGCCCATTTGCAAAAGTCTGGACCATGTGTCTAATACACATCTGCTTCGTATGGACACACTGACCGCTGTGCCAATAGCTCTCTTTTCTGAGTTCCTGTAAACATAGCCCCATCTCTGCTCTCCACAGAAATGTTCATCATGATGTGCCAAGTATGTACATCCAAGTTTTTTACAAAGATACCAGACACTTTTAGGTCTTGTATCAAGCCAGCCCTTTACCTGTTGGGCAGCACAATGGTGTTGAGGAGGAGGAGGATCACATATTAGAAAGTGATGATTGAGAAAGGTTCTAAGTTGAGCTACCTGTGACAGTGCCAGTTTATTTATACTACAGTAACATTAGGAGGTCACAGCAAGACATTTGTCTGCTGTGCTGAATGGTAGCTCCAGTCCTTTCCCCCGACTGATCTGGAATACAAGGTCCTGGTTTTGAAAATACTCGAACAGATGCTTCAACCTTCACACTTCTGTGCTTGATGAGACAAAACAAGTGCTAATATGGCAGAGGGAGGAACAGAGAGACAATAAAAAAGTTGTGGCAGGAAACAATTTTTTGAGCTGTTAACTGTGACTACACAGTGTCTAGCACAGCCCAGTGCTGTTCAGAGGCTTTTTTGAGTAAGCATTAAAGTACTTGCTGAAATTTGACAAGGCAAGAGGATAAATCTGTCAGATATTTAACTGATAGGTTTGTGTCTTAAATCTCCACTTCTGTGTTTCTTTTTCCAGGTGAAAAACCATACAAGTGCACTTGGGAGGGGTGCACATGGAAGTTTGCTCGTTCTGATGAACTAACGCGGCATTTCCGCAAGCACACAGGAATCAAACCTTTTCAGTGCCCAGACTGTGACCGTAGCTTTTCACGATCGGACCATCTTGCTCTTCACAGAAAGCGCCACATGCTCGTCTGAATGTCTTCTGTTCCTGACTTCTGTCACAGTTTTGGGTGTTTTTTTACACATGCATTTTAATTTGGATTCAGCTGGTCTGAATCTCTGAGTTTATACCATTAAAAGCTTACATATGGTCAGTAACAGATGTTATCTAACCCTTCTACGTCCTTGCCACGGGTCAGACCTAAAGAATGTGAACACTTTTTTTTTTCCTCCTGGGGGTGCTAAGCAAACCCTTTCTGTAGACAATATGTTTAATGTATTCCATTGTGAATAAGGGAATTTGTAAACTAACAACTTTTGTTGGTTTCTTCATATAATCAACCCAGCATATACCGATAAAGTAGTAAATGTTATTGAATATCCAAAATGCTAGTCCTTGCCAGAGACTTTTATTTATGTGCCCTGTAAGGGTTACACTAATTTTATGCTCAACAGTGCAATGAATGGACTCTCCCAATCATGTTGATTTCTGCAATATGGTTAATACCACAGTTTTAGAAAGACACCTGATTTAGAAATCCCCTCTGCCCAAATAACACTGTGGAAATAAATCTAAGCAATACAATGACTTTACAGAAAGTTTGACTCATAGTATCATTTATCCCAGTCAAGAATTAAAATTGGCAGGAATTGGTCCATGCATAATAGTGTGCATCTAAACCAGTGTCATCCATCCTCTGTATTATAGTGTAGTATATATCCGTTTTTATTGCATACTGCCCTGGTGGATTTGTTAAATGAAGATGTCGTGTGACACTGTATGTCTGGTTTCTGTGCAAGTGTATGGCTGGAACACAGTACTCCTATGACCTGGCATTAAATGGTGTTCATAGAAGCCTACCACACCTCATTTCAGAGATATCGACTGTCCCTCTACAGTCACTCCCCTACATTTCCTCTAAATAGCTTTTTCTCTTTGCTGTACCTCAGAAAATAGCAATCACTATGTCAAAAATGCTCTGAACTGTATTGTCGCGAGTGATTGCCGCTTTAATACACTACAGTATTTAAACCCACAGTCTTTTTAGGAGAAGATGGCATCAGATCTCAATACTTCTGGTGATAAGTTGAGTAATGTATCACTTTCAGATAAAAACATATACCAAATCATCCATTTGATAACTTTGACTTGTGACTGGTAGTCTCTCAGCAGAAGGTAGATGCGGCTTTCCTGTGGATGTGTCTTGCATAAAGGTATCACATCAGCAAGTCTTAACTCCCGTGTCAGTTACTAAACACAATTTAGTAGGTAAAATAAACTGAATTCAAGCAGTCTGCAGTTGACTCCAGAAATGTTCCTGCCTTAGGAAGCCTACAGAAAGGAAGGTTTCTGTCTTTCTTACCTGACAGACTGTGGCACTTGCAAGGAAACTGGATGTATTACTCTAGGCTCTCTTGCACCAGTGCATTTTTCTTCTTTTCCCCTAGGTAGGGTAAACACCATTCACTCCAAATTCAACATACTGAAGTCAGGTTTCTTTTTCACTTAGAAGAAAACCACCAGAATATGGAGGGCTGAGGGGAGGAGGAGTTTTCACTAATCTCTTCAGGAGAAGGCAGGTGTAGTGTCTGTCTGCAGGTGGGTATATTTGAGCTTATGGAGCAGGTAGGCTGTGCTGCTACATCCTGTGGAGTCCAACAGCCAACTGAAGTCATCGTGCAGATGCAAGAGTTTGGGTGCAAAGAGCCTCCCTGTGGTGACAAGAGTTTGCCAGCTCTTCTGTTGACAGAATTAGCCACAGAATTAAAGGGGATCTGTACCTCCTGGAGAAAAACACCTCCACGGTGATTGCTATGAAATACAAAGTATTGTCCAGTTGTTCAACAAAACTTACACATGGGAATATGGAACCAGCAATTTTATTTAAGCAGTAGAGCCCTGACCGTGTGCTTTACACAGGGGAGAAGAGAGACTTGCAAAGCAGGGCTAGGAACATCGCTGCAAAGCTTTTGCAAGGAAGGTCCATGTGCTCTGCTACAGCACCATGCATCCTCCCCGCTCTCTAGCACTGAAGAAAGTTGCGCCAGATCTGTCTGCTTGTAACTGGCCCTCATTTGCTTGTCTATGGAGCTAGAAAACCTGGGAGATGAATCAGTCTCTTTTTGGTAGCCCAGATTGTTACTAACGTTGAGGAACCTGAAGGAAGAGAATGGTATTAATGGGCACCCGGTCTAGAACAGGGATTTTTGTTGGATATTTTTATTGTCAGTGGTAGCAGAATTAGCCTCACTCGTTGGGCTTGAGGTTTTCGTGACAGTTCCATAACTGCAGACACATCACTGCCCACGCAGCTGTGTGGAGACCCCTGTAGTCACAAGTCTGCAGACATTTTGGATCCCAGGATGAAAATAATTCTCCATTATATCCTAGGGATAAAAGCAGATGAGATCCTATAAAACTAAACAGCTTCATGGGAACTGGTCCCCTTTTTAGCTTAACAAATGCAAATTCATAAAATTTGGAATGTTTAATGAACATTTCTTTCCAGTGCTCTGTTTTTCTAAGGCTTTCATAAAATGTTTTCTTCTTTCTTTTCCTTTCCTTTTCTTTCTTTTCTTTCTTTTCTTTCAATTTAAAATCAAGTACCCTAAAAGCAGAACTTCTTTGCACGTAAGAGTTACTTTGGAGAAATTAGTCTAGGTTATTTGACATTTTCATTCATTAGCCTATGTACCTTTTTCCTGAAAATATTTATGCTAATGGTGAGGACAAATACAGCAGAGAATCAATAGAACTTGAAAATATCTTTATCCATGTGCCTTCTGATTTAGGATAACAGAAATTTAAGTATTAACTATAAATATTTGAGATTATTTAATGTAAATGCCTTGCTTATAGGATTTTTCACTTTGGTGTCTTTTTGTGGGATGTCAGAAAAGTCACAAACAAATATACCTACGTCTTTCAGCTGAAAATGTGAATTTACATCCTAACTGGCTCATTGATTCATTTTAGCAATGATTTGAGGGGTATCCTGTAATTTTAAATATACACAAATAAATACTCTTTGAAGCCAGTCCTTCCATCTTTGCCCTAAAGAGAAGCCAGTTTTAACACAAGGATATAAAACCCTAATCCTGCAGAACATGTATATTTAGAAAACCCATCTTTTTCTCTGGCAGTACTGCACTGCACAGTGTCTTAACAGGTAATGCTGTTTTACTAACATGTGCCTGTTTAAGCTATTTGATTGTAATAAATGACTATTTTGTAAGACAATCACAAAACGCTGAGCATGTGTTAATGTGGTTTTATTTAAATATAACCCGCCATTCTGCAGTGTTATTTCTAATGCCACATCTTGTCCAAATATGTTGTTGTCTCTGTCAAGGTTAGCAACATGTAGGTGAATACAAATCCTTTCTATAAAAAATTACAAAGCATTTTGCATATCTTAAGCAGGCTACACCAGCTTTAATTATATTTTACAGATATTAGCACTTTTTAAAATGTACTTTAAATATTAGAGGGTCAAAATAATCTTTCTGCTTAGCACCTCTCACCTGTAAATATAGCAGGGTTGTTATATTTACTACTTGTATAAACTATGCAGAATTTTTTAAATAAAATGTAATATATTTTATAAGCTAATAAGACTGAATGGGTAATTAAAGATTTCTAGCGTGCATTCCTATAACTTGCAAATATGGAGACATTTTGGTAATCTTTTCTTACTAAAGATGTGAATGTTTAATGTACTTTCACTGTTTCTACTTTGGTAGTCCAATGGGAATTCAGTAATGACATTTTGTCATGTCAAACTGTGAAGATAAATTTGTACTGTACAGTTCTGATCCTGTATTTAGTCTACAATGCATATGTATTATCCTTGTTAATAAAACCCCCAGAACATCGTTTGCTGTCATGTCCTCCTATGCAGTACAGCAGGAGTCAGGGCTCACATCACGCTGTTGAATTACCGGGTTCATTTTTTTGGAGAACCAGACGGTATCTGCGCTCCATGGCCCACTCAAGGAGGGACAGGTGGCCTGGGGACCGAGTGACAGCCACTGACCCAGCTGCCACCAGGCGGGGCTGACCCTGGCCTGGCTTCTCCAGCCCGCGCACACCTGCGAGAGGCTCCTGCAGCTGCTGGGCTGATGCGATCGCCTCTCCATGGGCTATTTCAGTTCTCCTAAGAGGCAAAACGCCGTGTTATGCGTTCTAGCATGAGCGATCATGTTCAGGAAATGGCGATAGTTGAATCGGCCACTGGGTGTCACCCTTAGTCTGAGAAAAAGGCAAAATTAAAACTCACGAGATCGTAATTTAAGAAACCATTTATCTTCTCCCAGTTAAGAAATGAAGTTGTTCCCTGTCTTACCATCTATCACTGAGCCAGGTCCTGTCATGCACAGAACCGGCTCAAGGATTCAAACATGATCTTTGTGTCTTCACTCTGATTTTTAGCCACAAAAACACTTTTAACATCTCCTCAACAATTAAAACTCTGCCCTGGTTGATCACTAACAAAGTCCATACACCTCATTGCTTTCAGGTGTGCTTCCAGGCCCTTTGAGCTCAGTGAGAGCAGCACTTGACATCATTTTTATAAATATAAATGTTACTATGACAGTATTTCAAGAGTTCAACCATGTCCTGTAAGTCTTGCAAATTTCCCAAGAAGCAGCTCTACAAACACTCTTTTTTTTTTAATCTTCAACAGCGTATTGCTTCATAAAAAAACAGTGAAGAAAAGCATTTGCTACATTTGGCTGAAACACAAAATGATCAAAGTTTTATGTACTCTGAAGAGAAAAAGAGTTTCTTCTTTTTCAGAAGAAAATGGAAGTTCCAACAGAGAAGTGATGAGAAACATTGTCAAATGCTAACTTAAAAAAAAAGCAAAACAAAACAAACAAAAAAACTAACAACAAAACAAAAAAGCCACAAAGTTAATCTACTTTATCAAACGAACTTGGAAGTGTATTTTAAGCAGCTGCCGTATATGGTATAGTGTCTAAATAAGTGATATATTTGGCATGTGCATGAAAGATTTGTGAGGCAGGAATGAGAGAGTATACAGGGCTTATAACAGGGTTAATATCCTAAAATAATATACATGACAGACTTGAGAAACTATTCCTTTCACACCTACCTATAACTTAGGTTTCAGAACAGTCTTAAAGGTGAGGGACTCTTCCATGGCCCGGACCCTGTACATTATTTAGGACATAAAACCCAGTTTGCTGATGCATTACATTTAACACCGGAAAGCCCGACTTGATAAATTTTACTTCCTCTTTTCATCCAGTAAACAGGGCAGAATACATGCCCATTAAAACATTACCACTAAGTGTGAATGCTAATCATGTCCTTAGACTGTAACACCTGGGAGGGGGAGAAGTCTTTCAGAAAGGAGGGTCACAGGTTTTCTGGTAGCAGTCTCCGCTGCAAAGCACAGAGGAGCCGCTCCTGGAGAGGTAAAGGCTCCAAAACTCCTAAGAAGCTTCATGAGACTGAACAGTTCCTTAAGTAACCTGAGAGCTGCATAGAACATGAGCCTGAAATTATAGACAGATCTAACTTTGGCTGTAGCTGAAATAAAGAAGGCACTAAAGCTTAGCCAGGCAACTGCCTAAGAGCAGACAGAGAAGTAAAGAGCCTGCACCCAGAGGGGTGCTGTATGGTTGGGGAAAACCTCTTCAGAAGCAAATGCCACAGCTCCAGCGGTGTGTTCAGGCTGCAGTCCCAGGCTCAACATCACTACGTATGTGGAAAGTGCCTCGCAGCCTGCTGTAACTGGCTGGCCAGTACATGAGGTTTGCGATGCACTTTTGGCAGCATCCCATGGTGCCCAATGCCCATGGCCGCCGTGTTGGGTTGCCATGAAGCACAAGTGACCCTCAGGGTAGGGTAAAGCCTTCCTAGCTTGAACTTCTGAAGAGCACTAAGCTCCTCTGTGTCTTTGAACATCTCTCCTCATCATAAATAACCTGCTTTTCAAGCATGCCGCATCCACCAGCTCTCACTGAAGTACTGAGGGTTTAGCACCCCTTTTTAAGGTATACAAAAAAAGCTTGGTCCTGGCTTTGGGAAGGTGAAAATCTCAGTTATGTGTTATCAAAAAAGTCAGCAGCCAACTTCCCTTCATCTGAAATCAAGACATAATAGAGAATTTTAGCCCTTCTTTCCAAAGCTCTCCACTGAGAGACACACACCCAGCAAGATAACTCAGTTAACCTGAGCCGTCACAGCAGCATCTCAGCATCTCAGGACACTAAGAAGATCTCCCATAGCTTCCCATACCTGCAGGTGCTTGGTCAGCTGCCTCGGCAAGTGTTAAGGATCACATCCTCTCACTGGCTTGCTCACCCCACGTGCCACTCATGACTATGATCAAAGGGGTTTCCACTTCCACTAAGCCATAAGTATAATCACACAATTTCTCATCACCAGTGAAACGACACCAGGAAATTTAATAACAGATGGAAAATGAGAGGTTTATTAGATTGTCAAATTAAATCCAAGCACAGCAAATAATTAGATGTATCCTATCAACAAATACCGTTAGTTTAACAAGTTCAATTTTAGCTGAGAAGTTATTTCCCAACAAAAATTACTCCTTTTTCACCTGCATGATGACCCTCAGCACCTGCTGATTAAGGGCAAGGTAACAGAGTTCTCTGAACATCTGGAGAAAAGAAGGGATTCACCTCCAAACATAAAGCTTCTACATTTTAGAAAACAGGATAAACAAGCAACCCAACATAGCTTGATATGATCATAGCAGAAAGCAGCAGTATCATAACACTATAAAAAATTCCTAAGTTCAGATATTAACTATTATTTTGAAGGCAATGAATAGTGAATTCTATGAAATCATGAGTTGGTAGGTAAATCTAAGCAAGTGGAAATGTTTAGTACGTCAAAGGAAGAAGAATATTAAACAGTGATTACTGGCTCCAACTTTCAGCACTTACCCAGGAAAGCATCTGTGATGAAGGAAGGGAAAACAAGCTGAAGGTGTAGGGATACTGTACCCTTGACATATACCATACCAATGTACAGGAAAGATTTTAAACAAGAGTTTCCTTCTTCTTTGTATCATTTAATAAGACCAAAGGACTCAGATCCCTACCACCGTAACCCCACAACATTCACGTCAGAACAGAGATTAAATGAATGCCTTGACAATCCTGATGACGTTGAACAAACCTCTATTTTTGTTACTTTCAAATATGGCTTTCAATGCAAAAAGTCCAAAATGAATGCAACCCAAGTCTGCAGAAATAAGTTTAATCACTATGAAAATTTCTCCATCCTTCTCTTTGTTGATGGTGGGACACTGCAGAAGAATTCTGACTGCTTTCACAACTAGATTAAGCAGTAGCTATTTCTGGATGTATCACAGTTACATTTTGCTACAAACTATAAAAAATTATTAACAATTTAATGCAAGACAGTCAAATCAGATATTCACATACTCACTTACACGACTAGTAGAAGTAACATCACTCTGCTCCTCATTTGCTTCAAAGGACGTTGGCAAGTTAATGCTAATAGCTGCCCGCAGGTTAGCCCAGAACAGGGGATGCTTGCTCCTCTCCTTCGGCCACTCCAGGAAGGTTCGCTTTGCCATGAGAGCCTTCAGCTTGTGATATCTGGCAGGGATAACGTACTGAGGGATCGGCTCCAGTAAAATGAGGATTAAGCTGTTGGAATTCTCACTGAATAACTTGTGATGGGCAAAGTACAGCTCATAGTGACACCACTCGCTCTGCACAAAGTTGGGAGACAACACAAAGATCGACTTGTAGCTCTTCTCAATGCAGTTAATTATGTTCTCCACAATGCTCTTGCCAGGGATAAAGTTTCTCTCATGCTGGCACAGTCGTACACAGCCCTCCCCCTTCTCCAGGTTTGGGATCAGCTCGTTCTTCACCCACAATGAATCGCGCTCGCTGTAGGAAATGAATGCATGAAACTGCAGAACCATCTCCCGCTCTTCAGGGTGGCTGTGCCAAGCTCTCCG
>NW_010199440.1:0-942 GCF_000695765.1 Mesitornis unicolor
AAAATCAGGTCTGGTTGGCTCACACCAGGACTGTAAGTGGTGCACGAGGAAGGGGCTGCCCTCCCGGTCAGCAGGGGCTGTGTAGGATCTGTGGCTGTGAGACTCACGCTGAGGTTTTCTGAGTTGCCTTTGAGTTTCGGTGCACGTTGACACCAATGACTATGGGGTGTGGGTGTCTCATTCCCTTGGGCGCCGCCGTAAATCTCGATTTAAAGCTTTGCTTTTATTTCCTTGTTTACCTCTCCACAAAGCGGAGTGAATCACACGCGGGTGACGTTTGATTTACGCCTCCCTTCTCCGTCTCTGCCCTTGTTTCTAAGGAATTTGGTTCTGACGTAAAACGGAGCGAGGAGCCCCCTGTTTTGCCTGGATTAAGCCAGAAATTGAGGAGGGATCCCACAGGGACAATTTCACAGCGGAAACAGTTCCCAAACCTCCCTTTTCTTGGGTTTCATTGCTGTATTTTGTGCTTGCTTCTTTAGCCGCTCCAGCATTCAGGGGAGGGGAGAAATGAGGATCCAACGTCATTGCAGTTGCTTCTCTTCATCTTCTCCTTGCCCCAGGTTTGAGATCCCAGCCTCACATCGGGCTGTGCTTCTCCTCGGGCTCCTTGCAAGGGGAAGGAGATGAGTAAGTCATCCTTCTATGCCGCTGGGAAAGGACGCGTGTCCCGTTACCAATGTGGGCCTATAGACAGCAGAGGTGGCTCTTTGTGGTTTCCCTTTAGAGAACCACAGAGTGGTTTTGGTTGGAAGAGAGCTCCGAGATCATCGAGTAGAACCATGCCCTGGCCACCACCAAACCATGGCCCCAAGTGCCACATCCACACGGTTTTGAACCTCTCAGGGATGGGGACCCCCCCCCTGCCCTGGGCAGCCCCTGCCAGGCCCTGAGAACCCAAATTCACATCCATAACTCAACTGGCCTGAATTAATTCACCTC
>NW_010199441.1:0-6104 GCF_000695765.1 Mesitornis unicolor
ACCGAGCGATTCTGTGATTCTGTGATACACTTTTGTATTGTTACGAGTTATTAACTGGCCTCACCTCTGTTTGCTGAGCCAGTGATAAAAATGTTCAAAAAAGAAAAAGGAATAGTTGAGAGTAAATAACATTTTAAAAAAAGTTAAATAGTTTTGAATAATCACCTTAATGTTAATGAACAATGACCAGTGAATGTTATTATCACATTAATAGGAGAAAACTTGTATCTGAACTGTTAAACCTCGATTTGGTTTGTGAATATTTGTTTTCACTATTCTGTTGGTTTTATTTTTTCCCCTGGGAGTGGAAATTGCTCCTTCAGATATCATCCTAGTCTTTGTGCCTTTTGATAACCATCTAAAAGGTTATTGGAATGATTTGTCAGTGCTGTGTGCTGGAAAGACTGTCTTCTCCAACACTGAAGCCCCAATACAGTCTGGAATTATAACTCATGCAGTGCAGAAGTCTCCAAACTTAGACTTTGAAAATACAAATTCCTTCTATAGGTGGATTGCAGAAGGTAAATAAAAAATATCAACAGTGGCCACAAGTGACTTTTTAGGAGGAAACATTGATGGTAACGTAGTATCTTCCTCTTATCTCCTTTCAGTACAGCCAATAGATTGGCTCCTCACTGGAAGGTGGTTTGAAGCAGCAAATCTAAAATAAAATAAATATATTTACTGGATTATTTTTTCCTACACTATTTTTAACTATGGAATGATACTACTAAAGATCCTAAAGGCATTGTCATGTTAACCTTTCCTTGCTGTTTTCCAGTTGGTTGTCTTTCATCACAGTTAAGGCATCACACTTAATAACTAATCAGATTCAGTGAGCAGAGGTGCTGTGCGGGTGCATTTTAATCGGAAATAATGAAGAATTTCAACATTTCTCTCTCTGTGCCACGGGGTGACACTTTTAAATGCTCAAAACGCATGCAGATCTCCAACTCCTGGTGAAACTCTTTGAGAATGTGATGTGCAGCTCTGATTCGTGTTCTTTACAGGGACCAAAAAAACCCAAAACTCTTACTGCTATTTATTTATTTCAGATATGGATTTTTAATTTGCTTGTAAGTAAATATGCTGGTCAGTGCTGCTAAGAAAAAATCCCCTCAAGGAACAGCATCAGCAGAGCTGAGGGCACATGTCTTCCAGTAACTATATTATATTTAAGCAGAACATACAAACATCTTTTAAGATCACATTATTATGTGTGGCTAAATAAATGCAGCTGTTTCAATTATATTCCATTTAATTTGGTAATTATGTGGGTATCAGCAATTGCCTGTACCTCCTTTGTATATTCTTTTCATGTGTGTTTGAATTATTTGAATGCTGCAACTGAAAATGTCTGTTGAGAGACAGAACTTGAGAGTCTTGAGAGAGCTCAAAAACTCTGAAAAGCCACTTTGATATTTGCAGGATTATTTTGCCTAGAAGATGTTTTATGCTTGCTCATTAAGGCATGAACATTGGAGAAAGCTGACGGCCAGTGTCCTGTACTCCTGGAGAAATGTGCAAGTCTGAAAAAGATGTAATTTGCTACGTAGAATGAAATAAAATTCATTATTTTTATAAAGATTCCACTTAAGGTTCCGCACCCTGAACTTGACTCAGTATTTGGTAAACCAGTGTATGGAGTAGAGGATGTATCTAATGTGCTCAGACATTGCTGAGGAGATGAGTTGCAGTGGTTGATACTAGTTGAAATATCAGAAATAATGATAGTCTTATGATTATATTGTTTTAGCCTATGAGCATAGCAAACATCTTTCCTTACAGATGGGCTGAGGTGACTCAGACAGTTGGACAAAATCTTTTTGCATTACTTGATAGGTTTGGAAATGGGAAGCTACTAAGGCATGCAAGCACATCTGAAAATGTCACCGTGGATGTTAGATGTGTAAGGTAACCGAAACTTGGCTTCCTCCCTCCCACTTGTTTCCTTCTTCTAGTCTCTCCCAGTTAGATCTCACTATTACTAGAGCTTTCTAACCTACACTAGAAGAGTATATTTGAAAGCTGAGGATTATAATTTGTGTTGTAGCTGGATATAATGCCAAAATTACCTGCCTAGAACCATCCTACTTTTTCTCTCATTCTGCATCCTGTGATTGCAATTCATTAGAATAAAACCAATATTGTGTTCAAAATAGTTGCATACTGGGGGGAGGTTTCAGTGACTTAGATCACCAGATCTCTGAAGTTATCCAAAGTAGGTCATAACCAGTAAATCTTAAGAGAAACTGTTTCTCTTTTTGAGCTTCTTTTATGCTTACTGCAAGCTAACTCAGTAATAAATCTTTTTTACTTCCCCTGTTGTATTGTGCAAGTGAAACTGTCTAGTTGCCTCATCTTTGCCTTAAACCCATGTACTCAAATGCATGAATTAATGCTTAAAACAGGAGCTCAAAGAAATTTTTCAGGACTGTAACATCAAATATGTTCCGTTCATGACAACATGAACGACATATATCCCAATTAGAAAGAAGTGAACAGAAGTGAAGTGAGATGATGGCTCACTGTCTAGTGACAGGAGCTGAGGATGGATGACAGTAGGTGAGGCTTCACCTTGCAGTGGGAAACTATGGCTTGAAGAGCTTAGCTACAATAGCTCAGAGGGATTTCTTTCAGAACACAGCTGTTAGCTGACACTGGTTGACAGTCCAAGGCAAAACACTTGGTTTTGAAGAGCTCTACCGTACTTATTGTACTGTAAAATGATTTGTCTGTCAAGTGCGCACTTTGGTAGGCAGATATAGCATAATAAACTTATCATAAAATATCCCTGTATACCAAATGCCTTTGTCAGCTGCAAAAGTAGTTTGAAGTTAGTTTGGAAAATGTAGGCGTTGTGAAAAGTTTTTGACATGTTAACGTGGCAAAGTTGTTTTTTTCTTTTCATTTCCAAGAGTCATTAGCCACTGTACAAGTAGAAGAAGCTCCAGTTGAGTTTCTTAGGGCAGTATTTGACTCAAATTTACTTATTTTTATAAGTGTTAAATATTTTGATGGTGCTGAAAGCTAATACAACTGCAACTGCATGAGCAAACCAAGTATAAAGCAATACAAAGAACTGATCTCTTCCCTTCAGAGAAGTTGTGCATCATTTAAGGAAGAATGATGAGTTTTAAAACCTAAAGAAATGTATTTTGTAGCTCTGGAGTTGGGTGGAGTAAGCTCATACAGAGACAGCTCTGTGCATTCTGAGTGAGACATAGTACATGAAATGGAACAATATCTTTAATCTGTGGGATCAGAAACCAAACCTTTCGATTTGTAGATATACATGTGCTAGTGGATGATGTGTATTTTAAAGGATACTAAGGAAATCTGATTGAATTTGCTTAAAATTTGTCTCTAAACTCACAGGTTTTCTGATCAGAAGGAAAAGGTTGAATCTATTGTTTTGCTTGCAGAAGGTTATGAGAGGAACAAACTCTTGAACTTCACAGGGAAAGATGGAAATCACATCTTAGAGAAGTGAAATAATTCAACCAATTGGTTGCTAATGAATTGTTGTATTAATATTGATATAAAAATCTTTAATGAGTAGTACAGGTATACCTACATTCTGCTGTCTGCTTTTGTAATAATCTATCATTTCCACTACAAAATGGAAAGAGTTTAATACATCTAACAATAGAAGCAGGTTATCTGAGGTCTACACAGCACTTGTAAAAAGCTCAGCATACTCCACATAAAAGATACGTTGAGATTCAGTTGTTGGAAATTCAACTTCTTGCTGATTTTAACACAGAATTTAAGATAAAATAGAGCCAAGACACTTTTGAGTCGTCTATATCATTCAGATCAGTAACTTGAATATTCAAGGCTATTATTTATACAATATAAAAAGTATACTTCAAAACAAGATTGTATGGCTTTTTAATGCATTTTTCCTTTTTGATTTTTTTTTTGTTAGTGCTAAGCTATCAGAGAACCATTTGTTTGGAAAAGACCTTTAAGATCATTGTGTCCAACCATAATGCAACCCTATGCAATCAAGCAATTAGGAAATAGAGTATATTATTTTTTTTTTTTAATTCAGAAGAAAAATCAAATTAATGATTTGCATTATAATTTCTTCCAAAAGCTGTGATTTATTTATTTATTTATTATATTTTATTTTTTAAAGGTACTATTCCAAAGGGACTCTCATCAAAGCTGTGCAAAACCTACTATTTTTTGTTCACTAAGTTTGATCTATATTGACTTAAGTTCTGGGGTTCTGCACAGCCTTACATTATGCATTGTGATTCTGACTCAGAAATTCAAAAGATAGTTTTGTCATTTATGTATGGTTTTTCCCACAAGCAATAAATTGGCCTGAGCAAAACTCAGCTAAACTCTTGAGAAACGTGTTTGCTGTTATGGATTCATAATAAATAATTAATGCAACTCTAATTGCAGGCAGTAAGGATTGCAAACTAGTTTTTCACGTTGAAATGCATGTATTTTTCTAAAAGATGCACAGATTTAAAAGCTAATAGGGAACATGATGATCATCTAATCTGACCTCTTGTGTATTATAGGTTAAAGGATTTCAGAGGCTCTTATTTCAGATGTGAGATTTGGTTGGTTTTAAGTGTTATGATTTGAGTTTCATGCTCAAGAGGCTGAATGGACCTGGGAGGGAGCTCCCCTGAGCTGCTACCCATGTCAGTGACCTCACTGGCTATTAACTTCTGCTGAGTTCGACAGTGTCGTACCAAATGGGGGCTGGATTCCTTGTTGAAAAGGTGAAACAAGAACATACTGCAAACAGGTTTTGGAAAAGTGCAATAGGACCGTTAACACAGCAAAATGGAAAAGTGGCTTTCCCCATGGTTCAGCAGTGGTTATGAGAGGCTGCTGTTAGTTTACGTTAGGACATAAATGTTATCCAGTGATGGTATGGCCTCATTTTCTTCAAAATGCTTTGGACATTCATGTTAGTTCTTTTTTGGGATACATATTTCCCAACCTGCCAGGCAGGTTCTTCAGTCATGCAGAGCTGTTACCTGGGACAGTCTTGCTCCACTGAAGTGTTATTTTTTGAAGACAGCGAAGGAGGTGAATTCATATTTCCTTCTATCTTCCTCTGTCACCAGGTTGTGCTGTGTTGCCAGTGCCACTTTTCCAGAGGGGCATATATACTGTTTTTCTGCTTGCTTTGATTCTGTGTGCTGGCTTCAAAAAGAAAAGGAAAGAAGTAAATTGAAAGGCCAGTAAGGAACTGTGGTATGGCTCAGGATTTTTATATCGTTTTAATGTCTGTAATTTTTTTAAATGAAATTTTAAAGTTCTAGGAATTTTATGTGTGCTTGGCTGCTTTATCTTTATTTTTCTTTCCTTCAAGGAGCCCTTTTAAATGAGGCACTGCTTGCAGATGCGTTTCTTAATTAATTGTGAATGCGTAGTGTGGTGACAGATGCAGAGGATGTTGCCTTTATCCTGATCACATTAAAATGAGTTGTGTTGAATATTCTATGACGCTTGGGGAAATTGCTTAATCCTATTACTTCTTGGAGAAGATTGAGTACCTCCTAATGTGAAATAAGAAACCTCAGAGCTGCCACAGTGCAACTGCTGCCTCTGAGAGTGCAGCACAAAATGTATAGGATTTCTTCTAATGTGAGTCAACAATGATTTCTAGGCTTGTTTATCACATAAATGTTATCTGGCAAATTATTAGACAGTTGCTATGGAAACAAAGGCCTACTACTAGAAGGATTTGTTACCATAAGTAGTTAAGACAATGCTCAGACCTGCCTCCCTGCTGTAAACAGTCAGCTCCTAAGGATGGAAGCGACAGATAACAAAACACCTATTTCCACTGATAATAAAACAATTTAGAAATATTTATCAGCTGGCCTTTGCTTTTCTAGCAAATACATAGATATATTAAATGAAGTGCAAAGATGTGAAAACAGTAAAGAAAAATATTCTTTTATTTAATATGGTTTGAAAAGATAATGTAAGTGTTGGTATCTACTAGAGCACAATATGTAAGACATGGAAAGCCTGGACAGGCTATTCTGTAGTGTTTCATGAAACAAAATGACAATATTTTCCAGCTGGAGGTAGAATCATAGACTGTAAAATGGTCATCCAGT
>NW_010199442.1:0-6462 GCF_000695765.1 Mesitornis unicolor
ATCCCATCTGGCCCCATAGACTCGTGTATGTTTAAGTGGTGTAGCAGCTCGCTAACCACACCTCTTCATGGATTATGGGGGCTTCACTGTGCTTTCCATCCCTGTCTTCCCCCTCAGGGAACTGGGTCCCCAGAGTACTGCTGGTTTTCCTACTAAAGACTGAGGTAAAGAAGTCATTAAGTACTTCAGCCTTTTCCTCATCCCCGGTCACTATGCTTCCCCCCACATCTGCTAGAGGGGGAAGACTCTCTTTAGTTCTCCTTCTGTGTTCTCCTTTATTCTCTTCTTGAGGGCAACCTTGCAATTTACATAAAATGCAACAGTGAGATGGAGGCATTATTTCTTTCCTCAGAAAGTAGCATAGGCCTAAAGACAGATGATGGACCAACAAAAGGATTTCCAACCTAGTGTAAAATTGACATTTATGCTGAAACCACATACCCATGGCATGCTCTGTGATCCAACAGCAGCACTGACAGAACGTGCACACAGAGGCTGTATGGCAACCCAGAGGTCACCTACTGCAATCTCCTGCTCAGGGAAGGGCTAAGAACAGCAGGTCACCCACGGCTGTGTCCACCTGGGTTTTGAGTGCCTCCAGGGATGGAGACCTCTCTGGGCAGTTCTTCCAGCACGTTGGCTATCCTTAAAGATTTTTCCCAATATGAAATCAGAATTTCCATTTTTGCAACTTGAGTCCATTGTCTCTTTTCCTATTGCTACGAACTTCCTAGAAGATCCTTGCTCCACCTTCTCTATACTCTCATTAGGTATTTGGTCTTCTTAAGCTGAACACGCCCAGCTCTCTCAGTCATGTTTCTCAGCCCTCTAATAATTTCGGTGGCCCTCAACTAGACTCACTCCAGTATGTCAACATCTTTTTCTTTTACTGGAGATGCCACAATTAGACAATACACTCCAGGTGCAGCCACAGAATCACAGAATGGCTTGGGTTGGAAAGTTTGGCCATGCTTCTTTTGATGCAGTCCAGGATATAGTTGGCTTTCTGGGCTGCAAGTGCACATTGCTGGCTCATGTCGAGGTTCTCATCCACCAGCACCCCCAAGTCCTCTTCCTCAGCTCTTCTCAATCCATTCTCGATTCAGCTTGTATTCGTGCTTGGGACTGCCCTGATCCAGCCCTGGAAGTGCTAAATAGAGGAGGAAAAAACACCTCCCTCAACATCCCTCCCACAGTCTTACTAATACCACCTAGTAAGTGGTTGGCCTTCTTCATCTCAAGGGCATACTGCTAACTCAGGTTCAACTTGCTGTCCAGAAGGCATGTGATGTTGTTTTGTCCCAGATGAAGGACTTAGCATTTGCCTTTGTCAAATCTCATGAGGTTCCTGGCAGCTCACTTCTGTTGAGATCCCTCAATGGCAGCCCTACCCTTCAGCATACGATGAGGCTGACATTCCCCCAGATTTGGTATCATCTGGGGACCTGTTAAGAATGCACACCATTCCTTCATCCCAGGTTGTTAATGAAGACAGAACAGTATCGGCCCCACTATCAACCCTCGAGAGGCTCTATTAGCCATCTGTTGTCACTGGAACTTTGTACTGCTCATCACAGCCCTTTGAAGTCAGTGGTTCTGCTGATTTTCCAACCACTCCACAGTCCACCTGACAAGCCCATACGTCACCAGTTGGGTTACAGGGATAACATGGGAGACCATGCTGAGGGCCTTGCTGAAGTCCAAGGAAACAACAGCCACTGCTCGCCCCATGTCTACTGAGCCAGTCATCTCACTGTGTTATGAATTTGTTACACGCTGCTATGGCAGCCCACATCTGCACCAATCTGAAATAGCTCCGCTTAGACTTTCTTAGGCAAACGAAACAGATTTTGAACTCTGTCCTCTCGCAGTCCTTAGAAACAGCAGCAGCTCGGTTCCTTCACAACAGGGGAGCAAGAACCGGTTCTAATTACTGACCGGAGGAATAAATAACTCGGAGGAAGTGATGTGCTGCCAGCAACCAAAGGCAATTTGCAGTGTCCCAGCTAACAGTCAATTATTTCATCTGCTATTTCTTCTCCTAAGAAACCGCTCACTAATACTGTTTTTCTCCAATACTTCACAGTCTCCAAGGCTGTCATGACAACACTTTGAAAGACAAAACCCAAAATTTTATTAATATTTTATATCAATCATAATTTACAATTTGTTGTACCACTCGCAGTACTGTTAGCCTAAACGAGAGAAAACTGTTAATATGTCAGTTTAAAAAGCTCTTCCCAACTAGGATATATTGTTGTTTACAGTAGCAGCAGAAAGCCAAGTACCATGTTTAAACATCTGTTTAGCTAACACAATTTGATATTGCTGGGACCTCTGATGTTAACTACTATCCCATTCTTTTAAAACAAATCTTTAAATATGTATTAAACATTTCTTCAAATCTATTCATATTTAGCTCAATGTGCTAACATGCTACTAAACCAAAACATGCAGAGATATGCATACCAATATAAATACAATCACCTAAGCCTGCTTCAAGGTGCAGTCAGTGCAATTGTACTGATTGGAGTTAAACCAATACAATGATACTTGTGCAGGTCCATATGGACACTCTTAATAAGGAATTTTTTTAAGTTTTCCTGCTTTGGGCTTATGAAACATTTCCCAATTTGCATTACTCAGTATGATACTCTAGGAACTCTTTAGCACGAGAGCTTCAAAATTTTCTTCCAAAATAAACCTGGTGGTTTATAAGACTCCTTCTGCCTGCAGTCATGTCCACCAAGAAAATCCCATGCAAACATCAAACAATAGCTGACAATTAGCCTATCTTCAAGACACTAGCAGGTGATAATGTAATTATTTAGGCATTACTGCATATAGTTTAAGTTCCCAATCCTTTAGCTATTCCATCTGAGAAGGATGCCCCAAGTGAGTGTAAAACTCGTCAACCAGAGCACCTTTCATGACCACGACCAGCAAATGTGCCTTTTAATCACCTTCTGGTCCCTTCCTTTGGGTAATATCTTAACTATATCAGCACAAGACCGACTACAGACATACAGAAACATGCCACTTTCATCAAGAAAAACATCTTCAGACTTTTTTCTCATGTATCAATGTAGCCCATCTACATTGTAAATATGTATAGGCGCTTACATAGGTAAGAAAAAAACAAAAATGTGTCGCTACTCAGCAGAAGTTTCAATCTACAAATATTATCTCTAATATCAAACAGCTCTAAGCTGAAGATTAACATAAACACAGGGGTTTATGGGAAGGTTATAAAGACTTTCCACAGAATTACTTTCTTCTCATGCTTAAATCTGCTCGTATGAGTTTAAAACTCCAGGAGAGTCAAAGTTCTCTGACACTTTCATTTGAATGGTTTATTATCAAATAAAAAATAACCAAAAAAGTTCTTTTAGTCTCTTCTCCTGTAAGTCACATTTAGAATCTGTTACCTGGATGAGAATGGCACTATTGCAGGCTTAAGCAGTGCACGCACACATGAAAGGGCAAAGCTAAACACAAAATTAACAAAAGGAACACACAGATAGTATACTAGAAGCTGTTTAAATTAAAGTCAGCAACGTAAACACTCATCCCATTAACACATCCACACCAGTAATTCCAATCATCAGCCTACCTAAATGACTAGGACAAACCAGCATTTAGAAGCACTGGGGAAGATGAAACCCAGGTGCTGGATACACCAGCTCCCCTGCTTGTATGTGCTCAGCTCTCAAAGAAGCCATAATTTTAACCCAGGTGCCTAAGCCCCTTACACGGTACGGAAGGAGGCTGGATATTTCAGCATGAGATGGCCAAGTGAACAGGTAGCATGCTAAGCACAGCATAATCTAAAGTCAGTGCATTCAGCATGGAGCTGAAACATTTAGCCACTGGGAAAGCACAGTCAGAGGGGAGGGACGCCTCACTTCCAGTCCCAGAATGTGAAACTCAGAGATACAAAAAGGCTCTTTTCTTTCTGAGGATTTACACACGACAAACCTTCATGGTGGGCGACTCTATAGCACCTTTACACATCAGTGCTGGTACTTTTTGTTTGTCAGTTTAATAATATAGCTGCTGACAGTGCGCTTTCTATAAGGCAGGATGGTAGCTCAGAAGGGAAAATACCATGGTTTAGTTCCTTCACTACTGGGCCAACCTGTACCCGTATCTCCATCTTCCAGAATACACAAGCTGCAAGTCAGAACCTTCTCTTCCAGTGTCTGTTCACCTCTCTTATTTGAGGCTGGTTCAAAAAAAAGGCTCTAGATTTAAAAAAAACAAAACAAAAAAACAACACACCAACAAAACAAAACACACACAAACATAATGTGAAACACACAAAAACATAATGTGCTGTAAAGTTTAATGATCAGGCACTTGGGGAGAAAAGGGCAGGAAATATTAGGCTTTGCGTGTTTGCTTCAAGGAACATCTAATATAAAACAAGTAACTTCTGAAGGATCAGAGCCTGCACGTCTCCAGTCTTGGAGGGCAACATCTTCCTATACATCCTCTCTCTGGCTCAGTGAGTCATGCACTCCTTTTTCTGGATAGTAACACAGCTTCAGTCAGAAGAACTGAAGACAACACACAGCTTGGCGACTGGGATATTCGCCCGGAAAGTCGAAGATGTAGGTTGATCCCTCCAGGCAAAAAAGGAGTCTGAAGCAGGGTCTACCACATTCTGAAGAAATGTTTTAGCTAATAGTTGTTAAAAAGCAGCAGCACCTCCTCTTCCAACTGTCTTCTAAAGCTGTCGCTGTACTTCATAGAAGGACTGGCTCTGCAGCACATGTTGGGCACGATTGGAGAATTCTCACCTGACTCAACTCCCCAGGAGACTATGGCAAAATAACAACATCCAGAAAGCAGACAATGGTGAGCCAGGCATCATGCTAATCATCCCTCGTAAAACAAGGGGGAAAAAGTCAGATATCCTACAAATTTTAAAGCTATTAGCTACACCACGTACAGTGGTTAGGCACCTTCAGAGCTTGATGATAAGAGACTGTGGGTTTTCAGAACCGCAGTTTTGACTGCAAGCACCTACAACAGTTGTATTAAAGTATTTCTATGAACCTACTTATTGATAATAGTTAGGGGAGAGGGGGATCAGAAGCAGAGGTATAACCTCATGTCAAGATTGCACTAAGCACTTTCTGCCTTCCCAAACTCATTACTGAGAGAAAATTTACACTAAAACACAGAATACATCTGCAGAGTGCACATTATATTGAAAATAGGAACATCTGTCAATTAATTCCAATCTAAGTTAGCTAGCTACTCAGAGCTCATCTTTTTATGTAATACAAGTTAGCGAGCTGCATAGGGTTAAAAAACTATCCATTATAACGAATGCACATGCCTGACATCTATCAGTTTGCCTATTTATTTAATCATTACAGGTTTTTCTCCCGAATACATTACTGTTAATTTGATCTGTGTATTTGATTTGCAGCATCCATTCTCTGGGCAGAATCCCACAGATATCCCCAAGCACATGTTTGCTTTGGCACATTGTTTAAATAAACCTACTGGAAAACGCAGGGAGATAACACACAATAGAAGAGTCAGAAAACCATCTATGCTAATTATTTTAAATTCATGTGTGGGGTTTCGGTTATCTACATACTATCAACACATGCAATGTGGTATTTTCAACATTATTCTACTGTTCACATAAGAGCTTTCAACATTTGCTCTCCAAGTGCAATGATCCTTTGTATGAAGCATCACCATGCTAGCTTTACAAGGACAACGCTGATCAGAATACTATATAAAAGACTAAGTGTAGCACTTCCCAAATAATAAAAGCTAATTAACAACTCATGCATAACACTCCCTCAGTTTTGCATACAGTATTCAATCCTCTAGCTTACGTTACTAATTTAACAACGTTAAGGTTTTGGCTGAACAGTCAACTTCAGCTCATAAATACACGCAGAAGGGATTTTCAGAGCACTGTTTCTGGGCATCTTGAAATCTCTTTGCAAACAGTAATTGGGAAATATCTCTGCTTCTTTCTCTCCAGCCACTCTAAATGGCACAGGATTTTTGCCTCGCCATTTACAAACTGTTTTTTGTTATCTGCCCTACCCTATAATACAAAGGAGAACAAATGCCTTATGAATTACGTTCCATTTGTACCGCATCAGCACATTTAGGCACAGACTGAAGAAACTACCAGACGCAGACCTGAGGGTTCTGCATGCAACACTTTACAAAAAGCAAACGAACAAAAAAATCGAAGATGCCTGGCTACACAGCACCTTCACAAACTCATTTGCACTCTGAAACTTATCAAGAACGGCAAATATTAGAAGCCGTGCACTTCAATCCGAAGAGTAACCACACTCGGTAACTCAGGCTCAATTCAACCGGGGAGGCTCACCCGGGGCGGATGCACGCAGACAGCGAGCACTCCTTCTCCTGTTTGTCCCGGGGTCGTCAAGAGACCGGAGAGCCCGAAGACAAAACGAC
>NW_010199443.1:0-4523 GCF_000695765.1 Mesitornis unicolor
CAACCAAAACCATTCTATTATTCTATGATAACATAGATCTCTCAAAAATTTCTATGCCTTGCATTGCATCTAGTGCAAAGAAAGAAAAAGCTATAGAGAAGAGGTACTGACGTCCAATATACGATATGTAAATTACCGTAGCAATACAACAAAAGTAAAGCTCTAGAATGTGACTGTACCAAGATAGAGTGACTGTAAAATGAAAAGACAAATGAGGAGAAATATATGAGGTCCATCTAAGGACTGATGGAAACTTGTATAAAACACCTTTCTACAGCCTGGAAAATACAGAAAGGATCTTTAAAGACAAAGCAGGAACTGAACATAAGATTTTTCTTAATGACTGGAGTGTGAGTACTTGTTGATTTGATGGTAATAGTTGTTACACTCCTTTTTGCATTAGTTATATGTATTAGCAAGGATGAAAACCAGTAAGGGATCATAAGAAACAATGTAAAACAACTCACTCAACTCTTGGAAAGAAGAATGATGACTTTATTTAGAATGAAGATGCTAGATGATGAAACCACTGTCGTGATCTCTTCTAAATGATAATTTAACACTATCCTAATAAGTCTGCATAGTGTATGCACTGTTGTCAGGGCTGAGAGAGACAATGTGCTCTGAGAAAGACTGAAGCAGCTGGAAGTGGACTGAGAGAATAAGACACTGTTCTTTACAATGATAGTATTGATTCAAGTACATACCAACCATCTGTTCTCATAGTGGCCATAGTGACATAACAACTATTGGAACAGTGACATTGAGCAAGCAATTACTGGCATAAGCATGTTCAAGAATAAATTTTCATGGTATGAACTTTCACTCTTGTGGTGCAGATATTTAATTAGTTCTTACTAAAATGCTTCCCTAAAGGGTATCTCCTAATCTCTCTCTCTCTGTATATATATATATATATATACACACACACACACATATATACACACACACACATATATTTATATATTTATATATATAAATGCAAAGGAAATGGACTGTCACAATAGCTTGAAATAACTGGTTTCAGCCAGATGGATAATCATACCTCAGGGAATTTGTGTTCTGAGGGTATTTCTTTTATTACCATCCAAGATCAAGAGCTATGATTTTCTGATTCATCAGTCTGATAAAAAGGTTGAAAGATGCAGTCAATGTTGGAAATGTGAGATAACTTTATCAATTGTGTAAATGCAATTTCACTTTTGATAAATTTCTTCTTATAAGACTGTCTTGAATTCTTTAACATTGTCCACCAAGTCAGCTAGTGTAAATATAAACAGAAAAACAGAAAACATGTTTCCTTAGGTGCAGGCCCTAAGGAACATATACATCTATATTTAAATCCTGGAACTTTGTCCTGTTTGATATAAGGTTAAAGCTGCTTTCATCCATGAGGGAAGGGATCAAAGTAAGAGCATTTCAGTGGTATGTAGAAGTATTTACTAAGAGAGAGGAAGGGAGGGCATCCAAGCCATGCATTTGTTATGTTCCTTTTGAAAGGCATTATGCCTGAATGGATGAAACTTTGGTTTATTGCATAAAAACAATTATATTTTCAGCTCCTCTTGAAACAAGATTCTCTAGCATCTCAATATTTTTTGCATTGGAAGAAAGAGTGATGCTCACCTGCCTTGTGTTGAAATGATGCTCAGAAAGAAGGCATGAAATAGAGAAAATTGACAGTCAGTGGAGGTAAACTTTGAAGAGCTGGCCACCTACTTTCATTTCTCCTGCTTGCCTCTGGGCAACAGCATATATGAATAACTTATTTCTGTGTCCTGGTTCAACAGATCACCATTGCATTATGAGGGCACAGAAGAGTTGTTGCTTGTATTCACCTGAAATGTCCATTACATTTGAGAGGTTTCACTGCCTGGCTGTAACCTTTTTAAGGTAAGCAAAAAATCTGTTTACCTAGTAAGCTCCAGAAAAGAAGCAATATGCTAGTTTAAAAAATAAGTATTTATATACATGTGTCAAACCAAATCCTGGGATCAACTTAAGGACCCTCTTCAAAGGTCACTTATAATTTTGCCTGCTGACTTCAATGAAACCAGTCTTGATTTGGTCCCCTATGATATAACAGCACTGTGAACTGTAACATATCGCTGTAGAAAGGTTCTCATTCTCTGTGCTAAAATGAATTTCCCTGCAGGCATGCTTAAGGCTTTTTTGCTTTAAGGTTCTCTACCATTCACCTTAAAAGCTGCAGTGCTTTTACCCATACCAAACTGGCTTCTAAAAAAGAGATCAGGAGACTTAAATACTATCTTGTGCACACTGGGATCCAGCCATTTTTTAGGAATTTTGCCTTCTCCTAAATAAGTTTTGACAGAATAAAAGATCTTTCATAATGCTAACACATGGCAAAACATCTGCACTCTGTCTCTGTCTTTGATTTCTTCACTACTGTGCAAACACTGCAGAACAGAGATTACAAGGTGGTTTATTTTGTTTGGTTCTTTTTTTGTTACAAAAATTACTTCTCAGAGTTGGGTTTTTATTTTTTTAGATTTTTTTAAATGACTCAATCCTAATGATTGATTTTGAGAAACTAGAAGTTGTTTCCAAGGCTTCAAACCATAATGTCATAAACTGCCTCAATTTTGAGGCAAGTGCATTGAAAATAAATTCCTTCAGAAAAATAAAACACATGTTCCTCAGGTTGCCTTCTTATATTATGCCAAGTTGTCATATCTGAATAAATAGATTTTGGTATGCAGAGCTCTGGTGAACATTATGATTAGTTGCTCTCTGATTTTTGTTAGTTATGAAGGTCACAAATGGCTTCTTTAGCTGGATGACAGTGACAAACAAGACAACAATGAAAAGCTGTAAATCTTAAGAGGGAAACACAAATTTCACATTCAACATTCAAGACTAAATTTTAGTTTTAAAAATATTCAGCCTGATAAAGTTCAACAACTAATATATCTAGGAAAGTTAGATTCAATTGTCAAAAGTTTGCCTCCCTTCAATTTTGATTTTGAACTTGTATTGATTTCTTTATCTAAGAGAAAGGACTACAAAGCCTCCACATTCTTCCTGAGAAAGTTGTCATATGGCAAAGTAATGAATATATGTTTAACCTGACACAAAACATTCTGTGAATCCTGGTAGAAAAGAGTGTAGTTTCACTAATGAAGCTGATGCATTTACGCTGTGTCAGCTAAATTCTTGTGCCCTGAATGGAAATGAACAAAATGTAAGGACTTACGTATGAGTTCTAGGCATTTAGATCACCCGAACATGGCCCACAGTGCCTATACTATGGAGAAGACATCTGTGCCAGATGCAATCCTTGGAAAATAGTCTAAATGTCTGTATTGCATTGTTTCAGATGCTAATGAAAACTATAACCAGTAGAGACAGTGGAGATTGAAAACTAATTTAGCATTTAAGCAACTAAATTGATACCAATCTTTAAGAGACATAGCAACAAATCTTCAACCATTACTCTTACAAGTTAACAGGCAAAAGGAGGCATCCATTTTATGCACAGATTTTTCTACTGTATTGTAATCAACACCATGTCCAGTAATGAAAACTAGAATTGAAAATAATGCTTAGTTAAGTATTTGCACAAACAGAGCATACATAAGACTACATATCTGTTTTAGTGTGGAACAGTGATATCGGGGGATATAGATACCAATTAACTAGAAAAATGATACTTTCCAAAGAAAGAAAAATATTATTATTTATCATAATGCATGAAACAAATTACTACAGAAATGTTATTTTAGAGTAAAAGCATTTACAGAAAAATTCTACATATCTGCACAGTACTCATTTAGTCAGCTAACATGTTGCACAGCAGCTCAATGCAATAAAGCATATACTTCAGAGCCAGTTGAAACCACAAGTAAATTTTAACTCATTCTTTCAGTGAGACCATGTCCTGTACTCTCATTGTGAAAGTTGATGTTCCTTCCAGTAAGTCATAAGGTCAAGAAATCTAAGATGAAGGAGAAGGAAGCTGTTACCTTTCCAGTTTGGCCATGAGAGGATTTGTGAAAATCAAGGATGCCCATAGCCATTAATAAACTATTCTGACAGTATAACGCCTATAAAATTAAACTTAGTAGAAAGACTCCTTCTTGATTAATGTGATTTCTATACTACAGATTAATCAAGGAAAGATTTTCAGTATATTAATTAAACTGCCGTCTATCATGTATGCTACTTATCACACATTGCAACAGCAGCCAAATCCCTTAATGTTATCAGGGGTTTGACATTTTCTGTAATTGCTTTTGAGGTTGACGGAAGTTTGATTTTGATGAAGTCAAAGCATGGACTAGCACGGCAAATTACTATTTGTCTGCAAAATGTCCTACAACTCCCTTTTTCTAACTAAACAGAGAGTAGATGTATTCTGGATTAGTGTTAGCTACATCAAGATATGTGTTTTGTTTGGGTCATTTGAATGACTTTCTCTACACACAGACTATCGCTGCTCTCATCACAAAAGTTTCTGCTGCTTTTCAATCCAGACAAAACTTCCAGCTTTCACAGGAATG
>NW_010199444.1:0-29406 GCF_000695765.1 Mesitornis unicolor
AGACAGCTTTATCCCATTAGCTCGATTTCCCACTCCTGTATTTTAACTACTTCAAGATATACAGCCTGCACTGTATATGAAAAAAGCTGAACTTTTTTCTTCTTGCAAACCTCTGGGACGTGTAGCGCCGTGTGCCTCGGCACCAGCAGCCCTGGCTGCCCCAGTGGCTATGGAAGGAGGAGGTTGTGCATGTATCCGTGCCTCCAGTGACCATTTTACAAGACCCATCTGAAAACAGAGCTCCCGCCAGCGCCAGGTGGCCAAAATGCCGTTGTAGTACACGATGGCACTTAAGAATTAGGTACAAAAATGTATGAAAACATGAAAGACATAGGTAGTAATTATTCTGAAATGCCAGTTTCCTATTAGAGGAGAATTGGATCAGTGCCGTTAGAACTAAATATTAACTTTTAAGATAAACAGTAACCAGGAATATAGGTAACATTGTCACAGCAAAAAACATCCTGGACAAAAGCCTTTGCCTTTATTCACTCCTCACTGAAAGTTTGATAAATATGTGAAAATCTGCTCAAGTTAAAGCTGTACAGATATTACAAAAGTATCTCAAAATGTGGGGTATGGTTAAGCACTCTTTACCAAGCAAAACCTGGATTATTGGCATAGACTCATTATTAAAAATCCAATTTATTTTTCACAGTTGATAGTTTTATTTTCAGAATTTCCTTGAGCCTAACTAACAAAATCAGTGACATCCATTTCACTTTTATTTGCCATTATTTTCCCTCTGCAGCACAGTTTGAACTGCAGATGCTACAGAGGGAACACGTTACTCTATAAAAACAACTATTTCCATTGTTTCATGAAAAGAAAATTAAAACATTTATAAAGGATTTGAATTTTCTAAAAGTTTTGCTCAAAAAAAATGCAAGTAACTTGAAGTTAAACTTGAATATTTAATTTTCCATTAACATTTATAAATCTCTTTAGGTAGAAGCTCTTCACCATACACATCACAGTGTAAAAAAGTCCTATAAAAAGGAGTGAAACCAACTGAAATCTATAAGGCCACAGCATGCCATCAATTTCTAAACAGAACTCCTATTCAAATTATTCTGCTTAAAGCCTCATATGGTCTGCAAAAATGAACAGGGTTTTCTTGAAATGATTTAAATAACAATTTATCTAAGACTGTAATCTCTCTTGTATGGGATTTGTAAGCCATCCTACAAAATTCTCTAACAGGGGACACTGTTTCCTATTTACATCAAAGTTTCATATAAATAATAATACTTTTTTTAAATTTTCTGCAGCTGTTTCCCCTTATGAATAAGCTGGGCCTATGAAGAAAATGTGAAAATAGAAAAACTGTGAGTAATATTTATAATAATGATATATCCAACTCAGGAAATTGCTACAACTGTCTTTATCAAAATAAACAAGATTGATATTTTTTCCTCCTTTAAGAGAAAAGCAAAATCCTCTACTATTAAAATTAATTTCACTTGGTATTTGTTGGTATTTGGATTTGATTGTCTTATATTCCATTTTTGGTCCTGTTAAAAAAAAACCCCACAAAACAAAACCAAAAAACCCACCAAAAAACCCCAAACAACACAAAACCAAACACACACAAAAAACCCTCAACTGCATTGCTTTTCGCCTCACAGGAGTGAAAGAGGCACATACACACGCCATTCAGCCCAAAATTACTCTAGCTACAGGGCATGGCAAAGCATGAAATAACTGCTCCAAAGCACTTCCTCATGTGGGTGTGTTAGATAACTGTCTGCTCCAACGCTAAAATAAAGCACACTGAGACCCAATCAACACAGCGAGCTCTGCTCCGCACAGCTGCCAGCACGGGAACCCAGAGCACCCCACGCTGCCCCGCACACACCGCTCTGCCAAACTCAGTCCTACCCCCCCGACCAACAGGCTGGACGCTCCCCGAGTTCCAGTTACAGCATCATATGCTGGATTTAAGTTTACTTAGGCATACTTTACCCTTTGCTGCTGTCTCCAGATTGCAAACAGACTTTGTGCTATTGAAATGGCTAAGATTTTTTTTTTTTTGCTAGAAAATAGTTGGGGTTCAAAAGAAAATGAAATCATCCTAGTGAAAAAGTTTTTAAGACTAAAAAAGATCTTACTGGGTAACGAAAAATGTTTCTCCTACTCTGATTCTTGCTCTGCTCGAATCCTTCTTGCCTGAGGTTTTCATAAAATCGAGAGCTATCTCATAGTCTCTTTTAAAGTTTTTCAAAAATGTTAAGATGAGGCTGGGCTTCTGCTAAATGTGTAAGAATCCTGAGGACAGGTCCATGTGCCATCCCTCAAAAAACCCTGGGCTGCTGAGGAACGTACACCTGCACTGGTTCAGGAGAAAATGACAGGTGCCTGAAAACCCACCCACCCCACCAGGAGGGTGCCTGCTAATGCCCCAGCTGCATCGCTCCAGGCAGACCACCAGCCCAAGGCATCTGCTAGCCCACCTTTAGGAACCCTACGTTTTTGGCATAACTTCAGCATTCCCTCTACACTCACATCTGAGTTTCAACACTTGAGATTCAAACTTCAGGAGGGGAGGAAAAACCTTGCTACAGTGAACAGGTCATTTGAAGAAACAAACATAGTATCAACAAATATTAATTTAGAAGCTTGAATTAAAAAGAGGAGGAAAAAAATTAGGAAGCGATGAATGTCATCCCCCAGCTAAGAGACAGATGAGCCACCAATTCTTGGCACACTGATACATAAAACCCTGAAAAGTTTCGTTCAGGTTCTGGAAATAAAGCTGCTAATAAAATGGAGCAAGCAGTTTCTGTAGTCGAAGTGGCAGTGAATAGATCTGCTGCTTTGGATTGCAATTAACTTAGTTTGTTCAGCGAGGAGGCACTTCTGTTGAAACTGGGGAGTCGCAAGTTAAGGGACAGCTAAAAAAAGGACCAAACAACAGCAGAAAAACCCAAACCTGTTGGCAGCAAAAGTTCTCTCTGACTGTAAAATAATGGATTTTTAAGAAACATTTCAAAGGATTTGAAGGTTTTGGAGGCTCTCCTAGGCAGTCCCAGGTGGGTTGGGAATATTGCATTATAGACTTCTTTGTGCTAAGAGGAAGGCCTAATGCATGTTTTTAAGAAGTCCGCCTCTTGCTATTAAATAAATAATTTTCTATTAAAAAAGGTGATTGTTACTGTTGAGAGATCTCCACTGATCAGCGTCCATTTTATATAATTACTTAGGATTCTTCAGAACATTTTATGTAACTCACTTCCACTATCTCTTTTCTTTTTTTTTTTGTTACCAGCAGAGTAGTAGTTTTACTCTCCAACAGAAATGACAGAAGCTCAGATAAAAAGACCATTTCAAATGGATCCATTTAAGCAGTCTTTAGAACCCATGATAAATCTGAGCTCCAAAAAACTCAAAAACGCTAAATGGGCTATGAAATGCATCACAAATCCCTCCCCAGGAAAAAAAAAAAGAAGGAAAAAAAAGGAAAAAAAATAATTCAGAGAAAAGCTTCAATGTTTGAAATTACAAATAAGCAGCATATTTGTGGAATCAAAAATGGTAAATAGATAGTTACTATTTCTGGACAAAAAGGCTCGATAGATTTCATAATTTGCCACCACTGTAAAAAATATCTATTCCCTTCCCCCCTCCCTTCCCCGGCAGTACACACGGAAACACAAGCATAACCATGCATAAAGTGGGAGGGTGGGGGGCAGCCAAGGATACAAACTCCCTCTTAGAAAGTTTGAATTCTTATTAACCCAGTGATGCCTCCAGAAGATTACATTAGATCAGCAACATAAAAGTTGGAATATACGTCTCCTTTCTTCCTAGAAAAGGAAACTGGAAAAATACTAATAATGAAAAATAGACGTTAAAAATATCCAGGAGGAAAAAGTACATGAACAATAACCAAAATTAACCCCCTCCGCCCCCACACCAAAACAGACAAACAGCAAAATCTCTGAATAAAAACCCTGTCAGGAGGAGTGGAACCTGCTTTTCTCTCTTTTTGCTTTTATTTACTGTATGCCAAGCATGGACTTTAAACTTACAGTGTGCGTATATATATAGAAAACAAAGAACGAGAGTCACCGTTAACCCTGGTCACCGGCATTACAGTTAAAAGTCATTGGCAAATACTAATAAAACCCCATTTAGCAGTAAATAAGGAGAACATGATATATGGACGGACAGATGGAACTGCATAAACAGAAAAGAAAAAGCAGAGAGACCCACAAACATACAGAGAGAGCTGTTTTAGAGAGTGAAAGATATTGATTTACTTGGAACTAGTGTTGGAAAACAAACGTATTTGTTTCCTCTGTGATTAAAAAAAAAAAGTATTTAAAGTGAATCATAAGGGGGCACACCCTTAAATAAGTAGAAGGGGGAAAAACATTTGTACAGGGTAAGGCCTTCTATGTTCCGAATTTTAAGCTAGCAAATAGGTCTGGCAAACTTACATCTCCAAATTAAAAATCGAGGGGGTGGGGAAGAATAAAGAAGTGCTGGTGGTTTAAGGAGAGCAGAAGCTTTATTCTTTTATTTTTTATAAAAGTTGACTGGCCTACCTTGTTCCCCAGTCCTCAGTTTGTCTCCTCATAGTCGCTGTCTCCCTGGAAGTACAGTGTGAGTGGTAATGACTGCCTGCCTCCCTAATGAGTCCATTTTCCTGCTCTTGATGTTGTGTATATACACACACTGCAACCTACCTTACAAACCACAGAGACGGGAAAGGGAGAGCGAGCGAGAGAGAGCGAGCGAGAGCCAGCTAGAGTGCGAGAGACAGGGAGAGAGAGGGAGAGAAAGGCGCACACAGACAAAGCCCTCCTACCAGACAGCAGCCAGCCCTCCTTCCCTAGCTAGCAAAATACAACTCGGCTAATGCAGCAACAGGTTCAATGCTGCCAGGCTGAGGCAGCCTAGAAAAGGTAGACGGGGCTGAGCGGGATTGCTGGCAAATAAACACTTCGGTGCCAGCTGGCTCCACCTTTCTTATTTATGTTACAGGATGTTGGGATGCATTGTTTCAGACGGTCCATATAATTATCATAAATACATTTTTCGTGCATATTAGCGTGAAGCGCCGAAACGCATCAGCCATTCTGCTCCGTAACCTTATAGCTTTAACACATGCAGGGAAGGTGTAAACATATCTCTTTTGACAGGCAGACTACACAAAGCCCACTGATGATTTTAAAGTCATGAGATCCTTCAAGAAAGATGCTCCTGAAGATAGGTTTCCCCAGACAATAGGGGAGCAGGGAAAATTGATCTTGATGAGGAAGAAGTCTTCGTAAGAGACTGCTCGGTAAACAATTGAAAAGAGAGGGCTATTCTCCCCAGCATTCCCTCCCTTCAAAAATATATATTGGGAAGCTTCTACCCCTACAGCTATAATAATGTGCTGTGCTTATGTCTGAACAGGTGCACTGCATATAGTACATGGTGTTACAAGGACAGAAATAAATCTCTCAAGTAAAAAAAAAAAAAAAAAATTTTCCCAGTTGCAAACAGGCCAAGGTTATTTAAAATATAGGTCTAATTTGAAGAATGTTCTCCCCACTCTCTGTATTTTTTTTGCTGGGGGCCATGGGGGGGGGGGGGCTAGAAGGAAGGTGTGAAGGGGAAGCAAAGATGGGAAAATCAATACATAAAACCACTTACTAGATTTTTATTTTTATAATATTCTGTCATATCTGAAGAAGATATATGCCTGCTTCCAAAATAATTTTCACTCAACCCTGCCTCTCATTGCATGTAAACTTACACTGTCACAAAAAGTCTGTTGATTTTAATGACAACCACAGGCATGTGAAAGTAGCAAGAGCAGGAAAACAAGATTTTGCACCTGTATTTCTTCTTTGGACAAGGGTTTCTCCAAGAATGTTAGCTGCAGGATATTTTTTAGATGGAGAAACTGGGTCCAAGGAAGAAAAAAAAAGGTTAAGTGATATTCCCAAGGTTACGTTGTCAGTCAGTGGAAAACCAGACAAGAATCCAAAATCTCCTGATGCTTAACACAGAATTAGCCTGGGGTAATTCATGTCGACCTAAAAGTTAAGTGCCCAGTCTAAGGCAGTTGTGTAGGCTCCCTCTATTGTCAGTGGAGAGACAGACACCTCCCAAAAGCAATTCATCCCAGCTTTCTCTCTCTCCCCACTGAAGAGGGAGCCTACACAACTAGATTAGGCTGGGCAGCTAGCTTGTAGTTGGCTAAAATTAAGTGAAATGAATCTCACTTTTGATCTAAAGCTCTATTACAACATCCTGCTTCCCCAAAATACATTTTTATTATCACATTTATTATTAGGCAATATATACCTAAATTGCAGGGATCGAAAAGGGATAGCCTGGTGACTAAAAGAGATAGGTAAACTCCCTAGTTTCATGGATTTGTACCCTCAGGCTGGCTGGATATTCACGATTCACAGTCTTTATAATATTAACCAGCCTGGTGACTGCTGAATTTGATTAGTTTTGTTCATTGGTAGCTGCTACACATTTCTGTTATTTTCCTTATAAACATTCTGTTTTCATCCAGATGTACAGTAAATACAGAAAGACTATGGGGGTTTTTTTTAAAAAGGTTAATTTTCATTAGTATTTTAATCAAAACACAGCCTTCCTTACCTTAGGGTAAAATATAAAGAGTAAAAAGCTCCATTAGGTGACTTAGCTCAACTCCTTCTGTAATATTTAGCTACATACACACCTGGCATACATAGAGGCAGCTCTACAAGTTACTCCAAATATATATGGCAAAAACTTAGCCCTGTTACATATTCTCTGGACTTTACGACCATATTAAGTTTACTGAAGGTTATGTAAGATCAGAAAAGCAGAAGGAGTATTTGGAGACTTTGCTTCTAAGTGTGGTAACTCGATTTGGCCATGTGTGTACCAACTGACCACTCTCTGCCTCGGTATTTCCATCTGTAAAATTGACTCAACTGTAGTTCCATGAGCAGCAGCGGGTACCATAAATACATGAAATTCTTCATCTTCCTATCTCAGCCTGGCATCTCTCAGAGCTTTATGATGGAGAGTATTATGGGAAAAATATAAATACTTTATCAAGGAGATCTGTATCAAAGCCAGCTGATGAAAATGACAAGATTTTATATACTTCTACTTGGTTCAAATAAGAGGAACAGTCTCTGAATTTAAAATTTAAAAACTAGATCTACACCAAAATAAGGATATCATATTAAAGAAGTTCTTAGTACTCTGGAGCATTTGACCCCAAACTAACATTCATTCCTCAGTCCTGCCTACGTTATACATACAAATCTGAAGACATTCAAAATATACCAAGTTTGGATAAAATACAGACTTGAACCTTTCAAATTTAACAAACATTCAGGTTGAAGTCCATGTCCTAAGTCAGAAACACATTCAAAAAGTGTTTAGATTTGCAATTGATCCAGATCCAAAAACTGTAAGTTGTGAGGCATCTAGATCCTTACTTCCTATAACTTTCTAGAAATGTCTTATATGTATCTGAACGAGGATCACAGGTCAAATCTCCTCTTATTTTGAGGAAGCCTTCATCTCAGGAAGACAATTAGAACAGAGCCTGATTCCATCCAATTACGGTAACCAGACCCAAACCGAAAGCCAAAGCTGTCCCTTCCAAAGTTGTGTGAGGTTTGAGTACATGCAGAACTGTAGAACTAAAACCAAATACTTTCAAACCTCGAGATTGTTTGAAAGCAAATATGAAGTAGATTCTAACTTAAGCTAGTTTTGGCCCTCAATCAGAAATTAATCCAATTAGCTATAATCTTTATAAAATCCAAATATCTGTCTGACTTGAATGAAAAACCCAAAAGTTTATCTGCATAACTGGTTCCTTGCCTGCGAGTCTTTCTAAATGGATTCAAACCATCCATGGCACTATTCTCTGCTGTCTTATAAATCATTCAGTCTACCTAAGACATATAAAAGACGTGTAAAAAGAACCTGAGAGGTGCAATTGAATGGAGAATCCTGATTTAATATTTTACCAACATAAAAACGTTTGCTCATTTGCTTGATTCAAAATGTTTGATGAGAGCCAGCTCACCGTAACGCCACACTCCTGTGGGCCTGCAATTCCTCTTCTCCATTACATGAACAGGTCAGTGGCTATGTACTTGGTTCACTTCCAGGAAGAGGAAAGAGGACGTGTAACTGCTGACAGCTTTCAGCTCTGTCATAGGACTGGACACACACCTGCCATGTGATGGTGAGAGCTTGCATGGCAGTCACGCTGCTGGCCTACACTTAGCCATGCAACAAAACAGGCAAGCAAACTTCTGCCATGTGACCAGAAGCGTACCTCTCCCATGGCAGAGACACTGAATTTTGATTATGGCACACAT
This sequence comes from Mesitornis unicolor, assembly GCF_000695765.1. NCBI lineage: Eukaryota > Metazoa > Chordata > Aves > Mesitornithiformes > Mesitornithidae > Mesitornis > Mesitornis unicolor. The sequence goes on from NW_010199444.1 coordinate 8,346, forward strand.
GGGGTCAACCCATGAGAAAGCTGAGAGCCCTCTGTTCCAGTCTCAGTTTTAGTAAAAGGCTGCATTATCCATTGTGAATGCAAGAGCAGGCAATGCTGGTCTACCCAGTAGATGATATTCCTGGTTTTCTTCTGGAAACTTGCCTTCTCAGTTCAGCTAATCACTAGCAACTGTCATTAGGAAGGCAAAGGAACCCCAACACCTCTAGCAATGCCTTTAAAAGAATTAAAAAATGACTAGCACCATAACGCAGGTGGAAAATTCTGGTGCTTGGTGCTGCAGGGGCCCCATCTACAGTTCTCCCAGGGAGCTGCAGAGCCCTAAAAACACATTGATCTTCAGTAGCAAGCAGGGGAAACTATAAAACTCTTTGTTGAAAATGACAAAACTCTGCATGACGGACTGAGAGGGAAGGAAGGTGCTTCTGTACCAAATAACATACTCTATACTGTTCTGTTCTCTCCTCTCCTTTTTATTCTGCCAGCCATACCTACATGCTGAGTTTAGACATATCTTGCAGGCAACCACAACTGGAAAAGGAGTCACGGCATCATATAAGCATGTCTGAGGCTAGGAACAACTTCCTTTGAAAAAAAATTGGCCTCTTAGTAGTTATCTAAGAGCTGATTTTCAAGTTCTAAAAGAATTTAAGTGGGACTGACTCCATGAACTGGTCGGGTATCCTGCCCATCCTTGTGGTGGGTTAACACAATAGTTCTGATCTACTCCACATGCTTGCCCTACAACAGTTCCATCTGTGACTTCAGGGAACTCTGCTTTAGTAGTATCTCAGGAATTACTCTTAGAAACCAGGCTGGTTTAACACCATACTGGTGTTAAAAATCCCAGGCAATTTTCTGTCATTCTTTCAGATGGTATAGGCAGGACCTAGAAACACTCACAGCAACATGTCTGAACTTGACTGCTTCCACATCGTCCCCTTCCCCACGTATGCAGATCTCCTAGACTGCCCTGGTATACCACACCATCATGTTGCCAGCCCAACAGGATTGGTAATTCAGATGTCTCTACTGGTGTCCTGCAGTGCCTCTGCAACTTTGTTCCAATGTAATAAGAAAGATGCCAATTAAAAAAGCGCAAGAGTCCTGCAGCGTGGCAGGCTGATACAAATTAGATACCTGTATGAAGTGATTAAAAATAGGTTTTCTAAACCTGAAGATAACAGGAAGACAGTATGTTTGATTTACATTGGCAGGGGCCAACAAAAACGTAGAAGAACCACACAAAAGCTCTTTATCCCTGCAGATTTACTGGTGAAGATGTTAAGGACAGAAGGACAAAAACAAAGCACGTTTCTGGCATCTTTCAATATGCAAGGAATCTCAATTGTTCTCCCATCTCAGCAGTCATTACTTACTGCCAGACCTCAAAATAAGTAATACTTGCCTTTAATTGAGCAACTTTGATCCATCATTCCATAGTTCACATACACATTAACAACATGTGCAGTTGCACATACACATTAACAAGTCAAGCTCCACAACTTCCTTTGACAAAAAGCTATGTCATTCCTGTTTTACAGATAGCAAAAACTAAATGGAAAGAGTTAATCACTCTGTTGAGCACAGAAGTGAGACTGGAATGTCAGGCTTTTCTGATCACAAGGTTCAGGCTATGCTGCTTCTATGGATCAGGCTCTCAGACAGCCCAATTGATTGGCAAGACTGGGGCGCACTTGCTGAACCAGAACTGGCTTTTCTGATGTTGGTTGTTGGCTGGTTTTTTTTTAAATCCCGGAATGTCCTGAATAATAGATCAGATGCAAAGCTGATACGTCTCCAACAGTTTCAATGGATTTGTGAAAATCTGTCTGCAAGTAATATGTACCAAGTACTATAAATGCCCACTTTCTTTTAGGATGATGCTACCAGCACTTCATTAAAGGAACACTTTGCACAATGACTGTTCTCTTACAGCCCCCAGGCCACTTTGCACAAAGGCTGCAACTGGTGTTTCCACTGCATTATAATCCCATGTTAGATACAACAGTACCATATTAATGTTTGGTAAATACTGCTGCTACATCAGTAAATTGTGACAGTAAGATCTAGGCAATATAAGAAATTTTGCCCCAACAAAGCCAATCCCTTGCTTTTGTACCCATCAACACTGGTGTGTATCAGTCACCACCTACAGGAACTGAGAGTCCTCATGAAACAAACTACACAAGACCATTATCATACCAACATACCATTTTTCCAATTCAAAAACCAAAACCACACAAAGTCCTCAGACTGCCACATGCTTTATCCCCATCTCCCCATTACTCATACATGCACACGCACTTGGGATGTTCATGTGTTAGCTTCTCATCTTGAATGTGTAGTTGTGTTGAAATTATTTAACACCTAACAACCTGTAGTTACGCTTGTGGCCTCAGCTACAGAGGTGTTTATCCTCTCCACTTACAGGGTGCTGGGATATTACCTTTATTTGCATCGGCAGGCCATTTGTGACCAATTTAGCTGTTGAGCTAATGTGCAAGGCCCTCATCCAAGCTGTGGAGTTACAATGGAATTGGATCTTGTTACACAGCCTACTGCATCATATGGTGCACCCTCTCTTTTATCTGTACACAGTTCTCGAAGGTTACCTATAATTTGATTATAGAGAGTCATGTTGCAGTTCAATCAACATTTAAGGACGAGAAATTTGATGATTCACTTACAGAAATCCAAACTGAATCAATCCCAAACTGAACAACAAATTTTAAAAAGTAGTTTTACCATCTGAAAGGAGCTACCGTAACAAACAAGTCAGGATGCACATCCATCATTCTGTTCTACCAGATAACTAGGATGACTATCAAAGATTTCTATTTTTGTCCCAGAAAGTTAGGGACCATGCAGGAGGATTTGACTGCTGTCATAATAATTGCAGATGGTTATGTCATGAACCACCGTGACAATGCTGAAGCTCTAGGTGGCCATCACTTCATTTTTACCCTCTTTGAATTGTAGGTTTAGATCTAGATCTAGAGGAGCAAAAAAGGGAGAGGCATCACTAGCAATAGTTTGGAAGCTGTTATTTTATCCTCTGAGTGAAGATTTTCACAAGCTTATGATCATGAATCCATTCTACCTGGAAAATATTTATGTCAGCGTTTTCAAAGATGTTACTCTTTCAAGAGGTAATTATCTTCTAGTTTAGAATATCACATCTGAGAGTATTGCCCCCCAAATGAATAGCCACTTCTGGAAAAATAAGAACAAAAATGCAATTTAAATGTCTCAGATGTACAAATAAAGAAATTCTGTACTTTAACTTTCAGATGATTGAATATACATGAAGTGGACAAAAAACCACCTCTACAAAAATGAGGCAAACAGTATTGAAACTTCAAACATCCCAAAAAACTTGAGTAGGCTCTAAAAGTTATATGATTATCTTAGAAGCCAGGGTTTGTTGGGTTTTTTTTAATCACTATTATGCTACCAAGTACTTTTTACACTTTTCTATACAGTTCTAAAAACTAGAAATGTCTGTCTTTATTTTCTTAAAGCTAAGGCTATATGATCAACACACACACAAAAACCACAGCATGTACAATAATGCTGTAATATTTGAAAGCAGCAACACCAGGTGCCATTATTCATCTAATACTTCACTATGAAATACCTTCAGCTGATGTAGGATTATTTTCCTCAAATACAGGCACTGTGTGAAAGTTCCTAGATAAGATTTTTCTCTGTATATTCTAGACAAGGGGAAACCACTGCATTTACCAGACAGACTGGAGTTGTGAGTTACTCAAAAGGACTTTTTCTCAGACCTGTGTGGCTTGTATCACACTTTGAGGCAGCTTAGCACAAAACTTCACCCTAGGACCTAGATTCAGATGGCCCAAATTCCTGATGAGTCCCCATGCTTAGTGTTTCTAGACATATGCCCCGAAAATCCCACAGCTGGCTAATAAAATATATCAGGCACGGGAACGTGTGAGCGTTTAGGCTAACTGTCTCTGAGCTGTGAGCATATAAAAGTGCCTGATTCTGTTTCGGCATAAACTAAATATTGCAGAGACCATGGAGTAAAGAAATGAGAAAGAATAAAACATCAAACAAAGGTTTATCCCTGTTAGTCTGAGAAGTCCACTCCAAGAAAAAAACTTAACTGCTGACTTCTGTATCAAATGCACAGCAAACACTAGTAAAGATACAACCATTTTACTAGCACTAACACCACCAAAATAAAAAGTAAATATAGAAGTTTCACTTGCAGAAACCTTGATTATCTGTAGACCACCTCAGGGGGATTATTTTTGTGGCTAGGTAGGCAGGATTCATCACCTTTGAAACTTTTAGACAAAGATCTTTCTGAAGAATAAAAAATTAGATGCACTAGAGGTAATAAAGGAATGTCCTGGTCTGAATATTTTTTTACTTTATATAAGGTAACTTCTCTTAGAAAAACTAAGCAAGACTGGTTCCAATTAGTCTTTTAGGTTTAGCCTAAAGGAGAATATTTCTGGATAATCTGAACCCAGTTCAGCTGTTTTAAAGGACACACTTAGAGGTGCGTTTCTTTTCCTGAAATACTAATTGAAATTCATTTTGTAAGGAAAAGATGAAAGAGTTTTATTATTTAAAGCCAAAGAAATTAAAAGCAAAAAGTTGCGTTAACTGAAAATTAAGCCTCAGGTCTTACTTTACACAAGAAGAGAGATAAGAGCCTTTCTTTCAATCAGACCTATCAAAAATTGGAAGTTCTGATGAGGTTAGTGGTAGTGTAAGCCTGACAGAAATGAGCTTGGATATCCTATAGACAAACAACTCTTTTATTTTGCCTGTGTTTGAACAAAAGGGTCTTTCATTACAGAACTAGAACATACAGAACAAGGTGACATAATAATTTCAAAATTATACAATAGAAACGAAGTGTACCAACTTCATGCCACCCTTCAATCAGGTTTTGTAACGAGCCCGAGTTAGATGTTATTTTATGGTCAAAGGGCTGCTTTTCTATAACTTTCTTTGCAATTATTAGCTAGACTGTAATATTTGGTATTGCTACCACGATGGTCTATGATTATGTAATGAGAGATCTCCTTTGTAATATCTGTGCAATTAGGCATAATTAAGTTTGTCAGGGGAACTTTAATTTCCTGACTTTTGAGTAAATAAAGAAACAATGTTAATATTGCACTAATCAGTACTAACTAACATTTAATTTGTTTTGTTTCAAAATCAGAGGTCACATTGTGAAAATATTTGATACTATGCAATGAAAAAGAACCCCAGCAGAATAAACAGAAGTTGGAATAAAGGTAACTTTATATTAACTGGCAATTTGCTGTCCTACTGTTCCATTTGTTGAGCTGTCCTGAAGCCAACAAAATATCACTAAGAATCAAGACACAAATATGACTTTAAAGCACTCTCCGTTGTGGATTCAGAATGAATCGACATTTGTTTTTACCACACTGATAACATCACAGATGTTAGAATCATAAATGCCACTATACCTTAAAGCTTTCTGTTTCAGAAACAAAGGCACGACAGAAACAGCTAAAGTCTCGACTAGCTTCAGTAGACCATTTGTGGGCCAGGCAGCAAGCAAGAGACAAAAATCATGGCTGACAGAAGTCCTACATAAATACCAAGCTACACATCATGCATCCATCCAATTGAGTAAGTCAAACGGAGCTTCAATATGGAGTTCCAAGGGATTCAAAGAGTAAAGCTGTAACACACCATAAAAATTCACTGGGGATTATCAGATATGGGCTTATGGGGGAAAACTGGGAGTGCCCTGTTAATGTCTACCTGGTACAACACATCTCTTCTCAGTCATGAGAGCTGGGACTCATCCAGCTCATGCATGCATCTAGTGCTGATAATAATTCACAGTTTAAAAATAGGTATGAGAAAGGTAGTCACAGCGTTATAATGAAGAGAATTTATGGGGCATTAGTGTCCCAAACTGCTATTTCAATCTAAACATTGTTCTGGGCTTGAGGTATCAAAACATGACAACAATGCTCAAGGTCTCCATAACAGGATTATCTCTTTTCTTTTCCTGCTTTATTTCTTGGGAAAAAACCCAACAGTAAAACAGTAAATAGTTTTAACATTTAAATGAATGTCAGTAGTCTTCAGAGTCAACATTGCAAATAAGTGTCAGCTCACATCTAGTGCAATCTTTAACTAGAACCTCACAGTCAAGCAGGCTACAAGCTTTCTACTTCCTACTTTAAAGCTGTAATTTTGAAGCACAAGAAGTCAACCACCAGGGGGAAAAAAGCACCAGTTTACCATACTGCTAAAAGCCAAATCAGTCTGACCCCTGTCTCAAAATATGAAGAATGTGACATAAATTATATCATTTTCTGGAGAAGCCACAACATCACAATTTCTATGAGGTTTTGGTGTTAGGTACTTAATGATGTTGAAAGTTCTTTGGTATTACCTTATAGGCTATTCCTCCGAGAAAACAAAATTTTTGTGCAAGACAAATGAAACCAAGAAGTTGACTTACAGGCTCTCAGCACTATCCACAGGTCTCAAAGCTCAAGATTATCCACCCCTATCTACGGCCAGAGCTCCCTTTCAGAGGAACATGAATATTTGCTTCACAATAGCTCAAAGGTGTTCAAATCCCAGCAAGATACTAACACTATGTTCCATTCATTTTAATGGAAAATAGATGTCCAAATTCCCAAAGACAGCCCTTTTACCATTGGGCCCAAAGAAACAGATTACATGAAAATATCTTTTTATCACAAGAGAAGACAGGGAAAAAAATTCCAATTAAAATTGATGGAATTGATCAAAGAATTAAAGCCATCAAGGAACAGGCAGGTAAAATGGGGAATAAAATAAGGGAAAAGTGCATAAAGTTATCTCATTCCCCTCAAGGAAGAGTATAAAAAAAACCCTCCCTACAAGAATAAAAGAAGATATTTCCAATTTGTTTTCTAACAGCTAAAAGAAGTGGAGATTAAAGACTAGGAAGAACCATTGAAAATTGTTGCAAAGGTGGACCATAAAGTTGGAAGTAAAACACTGTCACTTGAATTACTCCACTGTCACATAAATGGCCAGGAAGTACTCCAGTGTTTTAAGAGTAGCCATCAGCATCCCCAGCTTCATGGACTTGAGTTTGAACTGAAGTCCCTTCGGCTCCAAGAAAAATCCTAGCCAATACTGTTTGGGCTAAGTAAGAATTTTCTATAGCTGCAGTCTTTAAGTTTATCACAGATATCTGCATACATCTGTGAAGAGCTGTTGACTGTGGCTTGTAATAAAAAATACTATGGTAAAAAATCATGGTTGTTCTTAACCCTGCTCCTCTTCGTGTACCTTCATGCTCCAAGTCCCTCCTGTTAACTTAGCCTTTCAGTAATCAGTTGTCTCATGTGCACTCAAGACTAGATCAAGCCCTGGGAATTTCTGAGCAGAGCTCTGGACATCCCTGTGGAGACTAGGAAGTACTCGGTGGCTGAAGAGCAAACCGTCTCACACAGTCATCATCCCACAGATTCTACTGTTGCAGCCAGAGAAAGCTGTTTGGGACTTCCCACAGTACCTGATAAGTCCTTCTCACTTTTAAAACAGTATGCATACGCCCATCTTTGAGAATATGTCAATAAACAGTTTAAATTAAGTCTTACTTGTGAAACTGACAGCTGGATTTTCACAAAACAGAACTACAACTAAAATCGCACAGCAAGGGTAATACTGACACAGACACATACTAATTTGCAGCCATGAGAGACTGAAAAAAACAAGGCAGAAAAAAGCAAAAGCAATAATCTATAGAGGACTCCTAAATATGAACAAAAGCTGCACAAATTGTATGGTAATTGTGGTAAATTAGCATAATTCCATTTTTTCAGCAACTGAAAGCATCTGAGGAACACTGTTTTTTAAAGAGGTGCTTCTCATGCCCTCCCATTTAAGCACCAAAGCAAAACTCACATAGATGTGATTGATGAGATGGAGCCCCAACAGACAAATCTACAGATGGCCTCAAAAGCAGAAATACATTTGACGCAAGATGATAGGCCTGCATCTACTGTAACACGAGTTACAGTAGAACACTCCTAAGCCCCTCACCAGAGGTAAGGAGATATTATTACATTTTGCTGCTGTTGCTTACATCTAGTTTGGCCAAGAGTCCATGAGTTATGATCCCTATATTTACAATGTCAGATACAGGAACAATCCAGTGGCATTTTTCTATTAATGCTGACTATTCAGGATCTGCCACTTAGAAACATTTACATGAAAATAACAAAGAATAGGAACATGTGATGCTTGAAAAAATAGGCTCTCATCTGTAAATGAAAAATGTAAACATTCTAAAACTTAATAGGGAAGTGACAAGAGTACAACTATTTCTGTTCCTCATAAAAGACAGGAAAAAATGCACACTTTTTCCTACCAACTTACATGGGGAATAAGCAGCGTTTTCAGGGCCTGATGAGAGAGATCCTGCAAGTTGATGGAATCATTTGTCATCAGATGCTAAAAAGAAAGTAATACATGAAACAAATTTTTAACATAAACTTACAATATTTTTAAGATCTAAAAACTGCCATTAAGTAGTCTGAATCTTCCATAACAAGGGTCTAATGAAAGCTAGCTATCTCGTTCAGGTTTTCAATCCTAACTATTAAATCCAGACAGCAGGTTTCTCGCTCTACTGTTAATATTAAAAACACAGTGTTACAAACTGAAGCTTAATGGTTAACACACATAAGAATATTCATTTATTTGAATTCAAGAGAAGTTGAAGAAAGCAACAGGAAACAAGTGTATGCATGTACCAAAGTAATACAAAACCCAGATAATTCTTTAACAGTATAGTGTAGGCATTGTCAAAAACTGCTCAAGAAGAAGTTAGGATGAATTCACATCCATCTCAAAAAGTGCAGAAAATTCATTTCTGCAGACCCTTCAAGATGAGATGTTCTTTTAAGTGAAACTACTGAAGCAGAACTCTGATGAGTCTGATGATCCTGAAAGTGAGATGTTTTTAGTGCTATCATTACCATTATTATACGTAGCTGAAATGACAATTTAAATCTGTGATCCATACCTCCTAGATGCTCTTGAACATTAGACACCTTTGTGTCTTGAAGACCCAGAGATAAGCTTATTAGTTGATTATGCTACAAAGAAAAGCTCTGCTTAACAAGACAGATGCAACCTTATTTTATCTTAATGATATTGCCTTCAATGGAACACAAAAGGAGCAATTGATAGCAAAGATTGAAACATTTCTTTTAGAGACTTGTAAATTCAGCTGTCCACTACAAGAATCTCCAAGTGAAAAAAAAGGTGGGGGTGAATAAAAGAAACAGTAACAGCATTGAACAGCAACATCCGTGCAGGTGGGCTAGCTGAACATGACAAGTGACCTCCTAATGGCCACAAGCCTACAGACAATGAAATGTGTATCTCTGTATATCACTATTAATTCTGTACCAAAATGAAAATCACAAATATTGGTGCTATGTTACTGAAGATACCATGCAAGAACAAGGAGAAAACATGAGAAAGACATCTTTACTATTTGGTTAGGCAACAAAAACAAAATTGAAACAAGAAAGTTCTAAATTGTTTCTTCTGCTTCTGATATATGGCTGCTCAGTGCTGTATTTCAACCACACTGACTGAAAAAGTAAACCCAAACTTTCCCAAAACTGTACTGTAAAGCCTAAAGACAAAAATCACTCGGCTATCAGCAGTAGCCTGGCTAGCTCAAGTGAAAAAGGGACTTAGGTCCCTGGTTCCCACTTACTGCTGCTCTCAGGAACATGTGACTCTTCGTTTGCATCAATAAGTGTCTTGAAATTTGCACTGAGAACAAGAAGGACTTTGATCAAAAAATAGCACACACTTTACTCTGCAAGGAACTTTACAGAGGTACTAAATTTACAAAAGCAGTTGAAGGAGGTTTCAGAGAGACTTGACAGATTACAGGCTGACGACACCACCATTACAGCCTCAGTGGAAATGTGGTTTGATCTAATTAACAACAAAGAACTAGAACCACTGAAGAACAAAATTAAAAAATTATTCAAAGATGCTTGGAAGCTTTCCATTTCATAGCCACCAGGACTGATTCCCAGCACAGACAGATGAGATTAAACTCAGAACAGGATGTCAAAGTTGGGACAGGTACAGAAGATATTCCAGATATCTTAGATCTTCGAAGATTAAAAACTGAAGATACATATTTTTGCCCTAAATCTGTAATTACAAAATGGATTTGATTGAACACAATTAATTTAATCATGCAGGTGTAAAATACAGATGTTAAATTAGGGCAGACAAGATGGCTGAACTTAGCAATGATGGATTTTAGAACAGATGCATTGCTGTCCAGCCAACTCAGCATCACTTTTTACACATTTTTAGTTTATTCATATCACTTTGACTGAAGCTGTGTAACAGCCTAGGTGCTAAAAGAAAAGAATCTGGTGAAGTGCACCGATATGCAGAGTTAGATATAAATCCTCATAGTCCTAACTTTTTTCACAGACTGTGGAGACCATGAGGATGTTCTTACATTTTCATTACAGAATCACACACTTTACATTTTAGATAATGGGTCTTTTTGTGTTTAAGGAATAAATATGCCTCAAAAATAAATCACATGACATGCATGCACCGGTTCAGTGGATAAAATATGACATTTAAGTGTTTTCTCTGAAAGGCTTTTGCAGAAGTAACCAAAAAAGTCATGCTAGGAAGAAAAATTCAACCCTAATATGTTGGCTGCTGTTTCCACATACAAATTTTCTCTCCACACCCAATAGAGAACACATACCTCAGCTGAACAATTGTGAGCACATGATAGCTATGCCAACATCCTGTGGAAAGTAACAAAAGGCTTTAACTTATTTTTAACTGAGAGAAGTGCATAACTGAGTAAGCTTGTGCCTTAGAACTTCAAGTCAGATTTGGGATTACTGTATTTCCCTCTTTGGGAAGTTGTATGATTACTAAACTTATAATTAAAAAAGTAAAAATTAATGAGGAAACATGTTAACGTCAGATGATTTACGGGCCTATTAATATTATAAGTGTATTGGGAAAAAAAAAAGGGGAGAAAGGAAAAACCCATTGTGTAATCCAGCTCTGATGAAATGCCGGACAATTTTGAGACTGATAAAAGTGAGTCACTGCCAACTGACTCAGCATGACAACAGGAGTTCATTGTTGCCTTCAGACCAAAAGAAGCAAGCAGCCAGTTGGTTCAAACTGGATTTGTCCTTTCACTAAAATGTGATATTTCCACCATCATCTCGCTCTCCTTTCACATCTTCCATTAGACCCTCTAGTGACTTCAGTACACACTGCATTTATTAAGCCGTGCACTGTTCAGCTAGCATCGGATACAACACACATTAAGCTCTCAGATGCAGCATGTTACAAAATTAACTTAAAAGGCTGGAATACAGCTCCATTTTTAAGTCCCAGTATATTTATATTTCACATATGGTTTTCGCTAGGCTATTCACAGGGGGGACTATAAAACATCTCAACATGTGAGGTACTCTTGTAAACTCCGCTATGTCCTCAGTTGCACTTACTGTCCTCAGGCATGGGGGATGTTGTACTGCAAGGATTAATAAGGATATACGTGCTGCCCGTTACATCCACGTCCCCCCACCCCCTCCCCGCTTGTAGGTTTGGCAACAGCAGGATGGCTGAATTCAGCTCAAAAACTGGAATTCTTGTTTGTCTCCAAGGCTTTCTAAAGATTGCCTTCTGCCACAGTCACTGCAACTCCCCCCAGCACCCTCTGAAGTTAACAAAACAAGGAGAGCTCAGCAGCTCCCATGGGACTTGGCACCATTCAGAATCCGGGCAACGGAAGGGAACAAAATATACTGTCCCCATCCTTGAGATCTCAGGTCTGGAGCTATATGAGATTTTTTTTCTTTAATATTGTAACAGGGTGGATTCATATTGTTAATACACAGGACTAACCAAGAGGAAGGTTCACCTGTTGCATCACTTTGTATAAAGTGTACAGAGTAACGTTAGAAAATCTGGTTTATGGCTCTTTTCCTTCAATATGCTTAAATCTCAGTTGCATCATTCATTATTTTCTGCTTTTCTCAATAAAGCTGCTTCTCTTTAAGTCAGAAATGTGAAAATGCCTTTTTTTCCAAAAGAGATTATTAGAGTCTTAAAAGTTTACTGATTTAACTGCAGTTTATGAGAGAATTTTGGAAAGAAAATTAAACTACTTTTTAGAAGAAACAAGCAACAAGACAGGTCCATACTTGGTCAAGCAGCAAAAGTATCCCCAACCATTGTAACTTTTTGAAAAGTGCATTTTGCCAAAAGGAACTATGCCACATCAAAAATTATCATGCCAGGAGAAAGAAACTCCTCACAACTCAAGGACAAGATTGGTACTCAACAAATCTGGTTTATATTCATAACTTGGCAGGTGATTTTGACAAAGTCAGTCAACACCTCTATATCTGAGTTTATCCATCAGTGCAAGAGGCTACTAATGCTTCCCTGTTTCAGGAGGGTGTCTTAAAGCTTAATTAATTGATGTTCATAAAGAACTCAGATTCTCAGATGAGAGGCATCAGAGAACACCAAAGTATTATTAATCTCAGGTGCCAAAAAACTATCCCCTGCTCTTGCATGAAACAGCTCTGATATATTTGTATGGTAGCAATATCCCCAGTTCAGATTGCAAATGATGAGAGAATTATCTAAATAAAATAAATGTCTGGTCATCAGAGTAAACAAAGACATCATTTTACGAGTCCAATCTAAATTGTTGAGATAATCAATATGAGAATAGCAGTGCCCACAATGAAACCTGTATTAATTATGAAGAGAGTTTATGAAAGAAATTAATCATTATTATGGAGTTCGCTGTAGGAATTTAATAGCATGAGCCAATTCTACATGACTCTTATGATGCTTGAGGTCAAATATGCTGAGTTTGAAATAAACTTTAATCTTCTCTGAACTAACTTTGTATAAAAAAAGAAAGTTTCTCATAAGTTCCACAGTACTGCCCAAAATAACAAATCTACTCTACCCTATAAGTGTGTGTGGTCTGATATGCCATACTGAAAATAGATTCTAACGTCTCTCTTCCTTCTCCCCTCTCTTTTTTAAAAATTGGTGCTATAGGAAAGTTATATACACTGATTACAAGAGAAAATTAGATATGGGAGATAAGCAATATATTTTTAAGCTTACTTTGTGGGGTTTTTTTTCTTAAGTAACCACCCTTCCAAAATAAACACAGCAATGTTTATGGAAATAAAGAAACAAATTATAACAATTTTAGGTAGCATACCGCAGTCAAATAAATACCATTTTCTAATAAAACAGACTTGGAGAAACCCTAATTGAACTTAACCCATAGTAACCAAAATAAAAACTGAAGAGACTTTCTGTTCCAAAATCAGAGCTGTTCTTGAGAGCTAAAGATTCATCCACTGGTCAACTTCAGTATTAATCAATTAATCCTTTCTGTAAGATTATTAATTCTCTGGGGAGAGGCTATGACTGGAAGTGTTGAAAATGCTTGGCGTTGGCTTAATTCCACCTCCAGTCAAGTCCGGGTTGTCTTCAAAGGGAAAAGAGCAAGACTGATACCAAGAGCTTTTAAAAAGCCCATTCTTTGTATTTATTTGCTTTTGTGAAGTACTTCTTAAAACAAATAAAAGCAAGAAGACATAAGTAATGAGCACATCAAACCTCTGAGGACCACGCATAGCATGAACTCCTTGGGTCAGAAGTGGGTAAAGAATTCTTGGGGTGGGGGGAGGGAGGGTCTTGGCTGGGATACTTCTGAGCATGTGTGTGTGAGAGGAAGGTAAGCCACTGGGATGCAGCCAAAAGGTTGGCTACCTCTGCAAGTGCACAAAGAGGTGCAGCAGAAATACTGCCTTCTTACTTTTGCAGAATATGGAATTAGCCATTTTGGAGCCTACTAATAACATATGCAAAGCTCACAATTCTGTCAGTAACAATTTTATGTGTGCAAAAGGAAGAATGAACCCTTAAAATTTTACAAGAACAAATGGTTTCCAATTAAAATAGTCAAAAAGAGCTCAGTGTGAATATTTCTCTGAGCTTCCTTTGTTGATGCTGTAGGATTTCTTTGTAGTTGTACAATTCTGCTTGCTAAAATTCTCTTGGCAACTACAGACTTCCTTACTTCTGATCTCATCACTCACAGATGGCTCAGGCTTGTAAAATATTATTAGGGGACGTGTTGGAGTGGCCTGAACATGGGTCACTCCAGCAGCGTAATCTGACTCTAACAATTTCTCTGAACTTGTATAACCTTGAGTTCTGCCATTGTTTCCTAAACTGCAAAATGGGAAGAGAGTCTACTTCCTCATGAAGTGATGAGAATGTGCAAGTTAATAGACATCCAACTCCATGAAAAAGGAAAAGTGTTACTGCTATTTGGGGAGAGTAAGATAGGGTCATGTGGGCTTCAGTTTTATTCTCTTCTCTGAAACAAACACCAACACAGATATAAATAGTGCCTGCAGAAAAGCAAGGGGTGAATTTCTGCTTGTTTTTTTTACCAATTTGTAGCTCTTGCATGTAAAGTCCATTTAGAAGAGATTTGACTAGTTTAATAATTAAACCAAAAATCTTTAGTTCTAAAAGTATTAACATTTACCAGAGCAGATTCTTTTCAGCGTTGTCATAAATTCACAGTATTTACCCACCAGTTCTGTTTTTTATAACAAGGCTGTGGTTTTTATTTTGATCACTAGTTAATTTATTGATGTGGCACATCATTTGGCTTTTCTTTTGGAGGTTCTGAGGAAAAGTAATTCTTTACAGACACTGTTCAGATGGTATTTTTCAATTAAAAACACTTAAAGCAGAAAGGAATGGTTGTCTGGTGGGGGACTGAAGATCAGAGTTCAATGCTTGGCTCTACAATAGACTCCCTGGAGAAATTTTCAAAGGCACAAATGGCAGGTTGGCACATCACTCCCATGCTTGCTTTAGTGGGAGTTAGTTGCCTCTGAAAACCTCTCTTTGCTTTCCCTGGATTATCCTGATCAAGTCACTAAATCTTTCTGCGTCTTGGTCTGCAACCACTACAGTGGGAATTCTTATAGTTTGTTTCCCTCACCTTTTGCCTGACTTGCCTATTTAACGATAAGCTCCTTTGAGACAGCTCCTCTGTTTTACAGTATGTAAAATACCCCGCACCAGTGGATGGGGCACGGATCTCATCTGGGACTCCTACTTTCTGTTAGAATACATACATGCAAATAACGTTAATACTAATTGGGAATTTGGAGAGCATTAATTTAAACTGTTTTCCCAAAGCCCAAGTTATCGTGTTTTCCAGGAGCAGTACTGCATTGGTAAAAAGTGCCAGATTACAAGCACAGGAGAATGGCATCCACAGAACAAGCGCAGGACAGCAAGACGGGGTAGATGTCTCCTACATAGCACCAAGAAGAGGACCCATTCATTAACAAGAGGGATCTCTAACCCTCTTTATCTCAACCTCTGGTTTCTGGTAACTTCACTTTAGGCCTACCTGTACCATTTAAGTCTACATTCTTTGACTGAACTGTTACATTTTACTGGAACAAGAAGTGAAGTGTAAACAAATGTCCACGAGGCCTTTCAGAAAACAAATTGTGAACCTGAGTATGCATTTGCACCATGAGAATGCAAGTACTCAGCCACTTTGGTAACACAGACAGGACTGTCTTATTTATCTTGCAAGTCAGGACTAGGCAAGACAATTTTTATTTTCAAACCGCAAATGTAAAGTTCTCAAACATGTGATATGTGCAATGACTTAAAGGGCAAGAATGACTGTACAGTGAATAAATGTACATGACAAGTAAATTCAAGGAAATATTGGTCTGTATTTGTTTATTCAAAAAGTGGAGTGCCCCACAGAATTACTGAAATAAAACTGATTATTTTTTCTATACTACTGAACTTAAATGGAGTGTGGCCACAAGTAAAGATAGAAACCAATTCATATTCCGTGCACACTCATTAATTACCTACTACTCTACCAGGAATTATGAAGTTTGACAAATGTGATGAGGATACGGTTCCTTATATTCCAGAACACCACCACAGAGTGATGACGTCTTTCAGATACCCACTAGTATTTAAACTAGGCTTTTTACTTTTGTCTTATTCCATAAATTATTCTCTAAGCCATTCATCTTTCTCAATGATCTCTTTATGGCTATGACCAGGATCTTAAGTTCCGTGGGTGATTTCTTTCCTCAAGTTAACCCAGATAAAACCAGCAGCATTACACTAGGAATTATTTTTGATAGAATATATTCATAAGGCTAAGGCATATCTTCATGTGCTAGGCACATCCTCTGTTTATTTCTGCATCACCCAGTTTGTGTCATGTATGCAATCAGCCCAGTATGCAATACAAGACAGAATTCCTACAGTAGATGTAAATAATTCAAGAAAGTTTCTAACTCCTCAGGGACATTTGCTCACAGATCACCTGTGCACTGAGTTTAAAGAGATGCCAGATGAGTTCCAGGATTATTATAGACCAACAGTGGGAAAGGTTATTAAAAAAATCAGTATTATTACAACCCAGAACTGAAACTGGCTTTGATTTTGGATAAATTAACAAACTTCAAAGGGATTGGTCTAAATCTGCCAGTGGAGGAATGCTGTTTGGTTGCATCATGTACTGGGATGCTGCTGCAGTTGGATCCAGAAAGAATGATGCATCACAGTCTGACATGGTCTGATAATAGACAAGTAAACCGTAGGATTGCCAAATGAAGAGGTCAAAAAAAATCCCAACAAAAACAAAACTGCTGATAGAGCAAATTACACCAACAGAATTTGCAGTGCAACACAAACAAAAGAAACTCAAACAAACCCCATTCCTATTACTGATGGGATTGCCCCTGTGTCCCACATGGCATCATTGCTAATGGATTCTGCAGAGAGTGAGAAAGACACAAGCACAAGTTCTGCAGTAACAGCAGCCCATGCAGAATACCACCATTTGCCAACCAAGAAACCTTGACCTACTGGCCATGTGCCTCCATTTCTATTCTACTGATCCACTGAATCAGTCACATCTTAGGGTGGGTTCACAATCATGGGTGACAAAACCCTAACCTTTTCTATTTGTGACAATCCTTGTATTTTCCTCCCAAAGGCAAAGCATGCTAAGGACATTCTTGATATGTCCGGAGGCCAACAGACTGTTACTTTCTTTACACAGTGTACCACATATATCTAGGACATAGAAAGGATTTTTTAAGACTCTAAAGGAGACATTTATACCCAGTACATTTCCAAAATAAGGATGGCAGGTCTCTGAAATAACTTATTTAAAACTTTTTCTCAAGTACAGAGTGATAGAATTAGAGTAAAATCATCTAGAAGGGGTAGGAAACACTTTCTCATGAAGTCTTAAACATCACTTCTAGTGACATTAACTTGAGCTACATGTCCCATCGGAGAGCAAGTGTCAGCAAAGTAAATGCATTAGTTAAAGCTTAATAGTAGTTTGGTGTTCAATATCTTGAAATATTTAATATGTTTTTTCCCAAAGTAAACTGTTATTCAGTTTTAATGAAGACATTAACCTGCTTGATTTGTAAGCTCCTGTGGGAAGTCAGTCTAAAACACTGTCACAAGAGGTAGGCAGAAGTAACAAGAGCCGTGACAGGAAATCAAGCACATTTTAAATGTTAAAAAAGCAGCCAGAAAATGAGTCTCAATATGCTCTTGTTTTCTTTTGGTTTTGTTTATTTTTTGGTAATATGATTTCTGCCCTTTAGAAGATGCCAATTAAGGCTGGTTATAACTTAGTCTGCACGTAACTGTGGGTATTGAAATCTATGTGAGTTTTCACCAACTATTTTGTAAACAAGAAGTGGTAGAATACAGGCTCAAAAAAAAAAGTTTGGGTCAGATTCTGAACTTCAAGACACTTTTCAGTTTCCAGCATTGTAGGATGACAGCTTTAAACCAGAATCGACTGTTGTAATACTTTTAGTCACAGTTTGAATTTTCCAGACTGACTTTGGATACAGTCTACGTTTCATGGGAACAGCCGGTCTTGTGAGTTTTCAGCTTGAAATGATAGTGATATAACAAGATGAGCAAAAATGGTGAGACCCCAAGCAATTAAGGTGGGTGTATACTCTTCCTGAAATGCATATTGGTGGTTTGACAAGGGAGACAAGCTGGCTGCTTTGTTTCACAGTAGCTGCGTTTAGTTCATGCTGTCAAGCGTGGATTCTGACACTTAACAGTATTAATATTGCTATTTCTATTGATATAATTAGCACTTCTATAAATAATAGCTAAAGCTGCCATAGCTAAGTATATTACTGCAATCAGCACCATCAGGCCCTTCTTCGTTACACACCCTCCTGGAAATACAAGCTGATTGATCTCAACGAGAAGACAGCCACGGAGCAACGCTGTTGATTCTAGCGGCCCGGCTACAAGCAGCTACCACCACGTAGAAGACTCTCCTAAACAACTAGTTTGTATGTGTGAGACTAAAGTTTCTCACCAGTCTTGCACCTGCCAATGTTTGAATGCTATAAATAGGGACTCTTCTTTTCAGCCACATGATTTAAAAAACCTCGCATAGAGCTTACTGGTTGTTATACATATACTACAATGAGGGAGAAGTCCTACAAATGCTTTGGAGAAAAACCAGACCCAACCTCTAAATTCCAACTAAATAGCACAAAGATTGTATTTATTTACTGCTATGAAACAGGAAATTGCTTAACAACACAGATATTGCTGCTTCTACAGAAGAACAGCAGCACCTGCTACTGCAATCCCTAATTTCATTCTGTTACACTTAAAAATACCGAAGAATGACAACTTTTCTAGTGGCCCAAACATCGAACCTCAGGCACTCCCAATTTGTTTCAAAGAACTTTGCCCTTGTTTTACTGTGCCTAAAAGCCATAACTTCTGCATTAGTTTTGAGGGTGTTCAGTATCTAACTTGAGATAGTTATGCTTAATGACTGTAACTTACAACTAGCATCAGTGAGAGGGGGAAAGTAGTGGTAGTGCTGGTGGTGGAAATAAAGCCTCAGGGTCTGAAAAGATGCATGCACAAATACAAGCAGCTAAAAATTGTCACTGATTTTTGAAACAGTGGGTATTTTCTGCTTTCTTCATCTTCCATAAACTGATGTGGGTAAACACTGCACAAAGATTTCCTGAAGGCCAATATTTACAGTGTCCAGAAATAGAAAGCATTACGTATAGAGAAAGCAGCCTAGATCTGTGACCATAGTTTGTCACAAAAATTTTTTAGAAGTTTGAAGTTCTTAAACTTTAGTCAAATTGATGTTCTAAGGGGGATTAAGTCATTTGTGTGTATAATTAGTACTGGGTGTGAAATATGCACATTTTTAAATCCTGTAAATTCTTCCAGAAACAGTACTTGCTAGCTGCACTATTTGAAAACTTGAAATGGTAGAGGATACTACAATTCCAAAGAAGCTTTGAACTCCTGTACAACCAATACAGCTCACTTTGTATGAGGCCAAAGCACTCACACAGCACCATGTCTTTCAGCAGTATCAATGCCAAAATCATTCCTGTATAATTCCACTGATGTCACTTCAGTTATTTCAAAGAGAAAATTCATGTCTAAGCCACATTCTGTTTTCTGATGCAAACCCAGAATAACTACACCGAAGTTTATAAAGCTACTGACATTTGCATTTATTGTCAAACCGGATAGCCAAGGGAATAATTGGCACCTACCATTTGAAATTATCATTTGTATTATTATATATAACCATAACAGTATCATTTCCGAATTCCCCATGTATATAACTTTGCAAATATTTGTGATGACGGTACATGGTATTATTCCTGTTACACAGACAGGAAACAAAGACTGAGCAATTTTCCCTAAAGTCAAATATGCTGTTCATGGCAGAGCACAGAGCTCCATGAATCTTAAGCCAGGAGCCAAAACCAGTAAACAAGTACTCAGTCTTCAGTATGCTTTCACAAAAATATAAGCAGCAATAACTGGGTTGGAATCTATATTTGATGAAAAAAATTAGGAAAGCTGAAGAAATAATTATTTCTTTGAAGAAGTAGTGAAAGAATCAGATTCAGAACTTTCCCTGGTATTACAAGAAAATTTGATTACAAAGTGTAGTATTTTGGTATTCCTTAAGGCACCTTTCATGAATACCTGAGAAAATCAGAGTAGAATCTGATATCTACTAGTACCAGTAAGCACTAAATAATCTATATCCTGAAATCTCTTTTTGTGCTGCTTAACCTTCTCAGGCCACCAAGAAATACAGACCTTCCAAAAATCATGTCTGGTTGTGACAATCTGTCAATGGCAACTACTTTCTTTTGCTTCAGAAATGACCAATGATTCATCTCTGTGTATATAAAGAAATGAATTTTGTTTTGTTTGTGTTGCTCTGATACCCAAGATCAAGGTTGGCCTGACTATAGAAGTATAAACAAACAAAGTTTACTAAAACCTGCCAATTTGAGACACTATATTGGTTTTTGTTTGTTTTTCAGTACTGTCATGATTTGTGCACGTTACCTGCAATAGCTGGTCCCTTCAGAGAACTTAAACTGCTGGTAAGATTTGTTGGGCTACAATGTATGCAATTACAGACGAATTCTGCTTACTTAATGTTAATTTGATACTTTGAACAAATTAGAAATAATTATTTTTCCCCATAGCATCATCTCCATTAATATCTGCAGTCACTCTAGAATCTTAATGAACTAAACTTTGTAAGTTCTGTCTGTACTTGGCCAGAGGACAGCCTTTTCCTTCACGATACACATGCCATCATTTGGGAACAGTCTGCAAATCTAAAATCCCACCACGCTTGAAGGGATTTACAGCCTCACATGACAAAGTATAGTGGACAATACCGAGGCCCTGTGAAAAATAAACAAAAAGAACACATTTATTTTCTAATACCGAGATGGAAACAGTAAGTCTTGAGGGCCACCTGGAATTTGACCAAGGTTACCCAGCAAGGATCAAATCCTATTTGTCTTAGGCAGGCAGTCCTGCTGCAA
>NW_010199444.1:29437-32403 GCF_000695765.1 Mesitornis unicolor
ACGGCACAGATCAGTATACGAGGGCTATGGTTTAACCTCTGAGGCATGCTATAAGTCCTGTGCCATAAAATAGGTGCTATGGATTAATTTCTAATCCCAAATTATAACTCCTCATTGAAGAGTAGAAAGCCCAATTCCCCTCACAGATTTCAATCACAAGGATAGAACCATGCTGAGATCTTTTAAGACTTTACTTTTAAAATATCAAACAAAATATTTTCCAGGATACTCTATTAGTGCAGTGACAATTAAACCACATTGTTTGAGGTAACAGAACAAATAATACATTATGACCGAGAATCTTTTTTTTTCTGTTTTAAATCTGTCTGCATATCTAGTCACTAATTTACCCAATAAATTAATTCCACAAGTGGCTCTCCGAGTCATCAGCTTGAATTATCAAGTTTCTGCTGTATTTCCAAAACAATGCCAGGCATGCATGTGCGTAGGAGGGATGGGACAATGAAGCCAATAGGTGCAGCTGTGGCCTGGGAGGCAGAAGGTCTGTCCAAACTCTGTCACTGACTGCTCTTTGACATTGAGAAGTCATTTCAGTGCTGTTTAATTCAGGGTCTTTCTAGCCTGTAATATTTTAGCAATGAAGTCACTCCCCAAACATTTGGAAGGCAAAGACAAGCCCTCGTGAACTTTATGAAATCTTCCCCTCAAAATCAGAAACATGGGGCGGGGCGGGGGGGGGAAGGGGTGTGTGCATGCAGGTCTGTTGAGATTTCTTGTATCTTCCCCATGTGTAAAACAGAAAAAAATTTCAACCTTCACAACGCATCTTTATGCAAGTACAAGTGAAAGACAACCTCTGTAAATTCAGGCTATTGAAGGAGCTAGTTGGTATCTTGTACATCTGGTATCACTGCTGCACGGGATCCAAACTGCTCTCCTCTTTAGTCTGAATGCCAGCGACCCCGATTTTAAAGCAGGGGGCTTAGGATTCCATTCCTAACATTACAGCATAGGAACAGCGACTGTGAAATCCTTGGCCAGAGATATCTTTTGTGTGTGTGTGCGCTAACAGAACAAACAAGCATGTTTTAAGACTTATAAACCATTTCATTTTGGAAGACACAAGGCATCTGTATCTTTAACAACTGACTAGGCACATATTCTACATGCTATCAGAAAGTTTTCTTCTGCTAGAAATGAGGATTTTTTAAAAAACACCTACAGATTAAATGATGAGATTTAAAATAATGCTAAAATCTTCTGTAATGTTCTTCCTGCATTACAAATGGACTATTAAGTCAGTGAAGTGCCAATCAAAAGCTTTTGTACTTTGAAAGAAAGGTTTAAATAACAAAAGCAGTTTTTCAGGCCTCTCTCTCCCTCGGTAGTCACCTATGCACTAATTACAACATATTTACTCTCTTTTCTAGTACGATCACAATTGAATAGATTTTTCAGAACATGATTTTAAAGAAAAGTTGCAATCAGAGCCTCGTGGATTCTGGCTTTTATTAATCCAGCTTGTCTAAGAAAAATACAATATTGTGCAGTAAACTTCAAGATATATGACAGGATTGAATAATAACAGCTCTGGATTTGGTCTCCAGCTTTAAAAATCAACTCCCTGCATGACCTCGGGTGAACCATTAATTAACTAGGGCCAAATTCTCTGTGGACCGAACACAATGGAACTGGCCAGTATGTACAAGCCAAAGATCTGGCCCCAAGTTTCCAGAAGTTTTGATTCGTTCTGGCCAAATACTGGAATTTTCATCCTATGAAAAAATGTTCAGTTGTGTTTCAGAAGTAAAGCTCTCGCATCCTTTGTGGAATAAAATTTCCATGCAATTCCTTTAAAGCTGGGGTCATCTCTTAGGGGAAGATTTTGTTAAATGTGCTTTTTCCCTGTAAGTAGAAAGTAGAATTGACAGAAGTCTTCGAGGCAGGTAGCCATGAACCATCACTTTAATTTTCTGGTTAGAAAAATATAACTTTTTTTCCAGTAAAACTGGAACTTTCCTGTAGAAAACTGCAGCTTCACAAATACCACATTTTCCCCCGGGGTGGGAAGGATCATCCCAATCAGGTCTACTGTTGTGTACTCATAGCATCTACTGAAGACAGCCTAGCTGCTAAAGAGCTCTTGCCTCTGAGGTTTTATTCGTGTAAGAGAAGGATGACACTACTTTCCTACCACAGATTTATTTTTGTCTTGAGTTACTTTTTCTTGCAAAGCATCCTAAGATTCACAGATGCTAAATGATAGAGCATTTCTATAACATTAGCCCCACAATTTCAAAGACAGTATTTCTATATGAGAGTACACCCTATATATTCAGAAAGATCCAAGAAGATGTTTGGATTTCAGGACTGTTATACAGTTGAAAATAATCACAGGTTTTATAGAGAGA
This sequence comes from Mesitornis unicolor, assembly GCF_000695765.1. Classification (NCBI taxonomy): domain Eukaryota; kingdom Metazoa; phylum Chordata; class Aves; order Mesitornithiformes; family Mesitornithidae; genus Mesitornis; species Mesitornis unicolor. The sequence continues at coordinate 31,810 of NW_010199444.1, forward strand.
CTTTTTCTTCCTAAAATATTACTTTGAGAACTGGGCTTCAGGCTTTGTATAGTATCAGTTCATTCTACTAGACTCTGTCTCTTTCTTACAATTTATAGTTTACCGTTCAGCAAAGAGGGCTACAAAACTGACAAGACGGCATTTAACCTGAAAAATAAAGACTTGCTTTGCTACAAAAGGAAGCAAAGTCTGGATAACACGACTGGCAGTAAGGCAGCCCGTTTTCTAGTTCTCTCGCTGCAACGACTAACAGATTCATTTTACCTCTGCACTCCAATTTACAAATGTGAGAACACTCCCTATTGACAAGGCTAAAGAAACCTGGGTACGAGACCCTGCCATCTTGGCATAAACAGATGTCTGGCACTGGAAGGACAAGCGACCGATTGCTTTTAAAGCTACCCTTGGCCCCGCGATATAAAGTATCCCGATGGCTCGCTCAGGTAGAAACGCGCTGCCAACCTCAGCGAGGATCAACGCGCGTTATTTTCTCCCCGAGCCCGAAGGGACGGCATAAAAAGGCGGCTGAGCTCATCGGTGTCGGAGGACGACCAACTCCTCCCAAGCCCGGCTCTCCCCCTCCGCCCAACCACC
>NW_010199445.1:0-916 GCF_000695765.1 Mesitornis unicolor
TTTCCAGCCACTCGTCCCCAAGCCTGTAAGAACCTGTCTCCGAGCATCACCAGCAAGGCATCAACTTTTTCAGATGGCAAGAAATCTAAATATAGGGTTCCTTGCAATTAGCAGCATATTATCCCCATTTTACTGTCCCTGTGATAGCTCAGAGGGTTTGCTTTTTTTGTTTTACTTTCTAACACTGTCATTTGCTCAGACTGAAAGCACCAAAGACGAAGCTGAGAACAGGACAGACAACCAACCTGCACAGGACAGACCACAGACTTCCTCTCTCCTGGATTTCTAAAGGGTCTCATCCAAAATCTCTCTGCACCCTCCATCGAGACCCTGATCAGGGCTACGGGAGGTCTGAAATACCAACTCTCCTCCAGTGTGAGCTTGGCATTGAACCGCGCACTAAAGAATAACTTACATGTTTATACGCCTTGCTCGCACAGCACGGGGCTCGCAGGCTGGAGGCTCAAGTTCCTTCTTTCAATTCACTCCTTGAGTGAGTCAAACTATTTATTTGAACTCGAAGCCACATGAGGTGCGGAACAGCTCAGGCTTCGGCTCAATGCCAACCGCACTGCCATTGTCCGCCGTATAAAAGCAGGTATCCCGGCACGGTCACGGGAGGTATAAAATACAGAAGATGACAAAACACTGCTTTTATAAGACAGCTGCAGAAAAAAAGAATTAATGCAATAGAGGAAATGTAGATCTGTATTTCGCTTTTCTCTTCTGTTGTCCTTTACCTCTTCTTTTTTTGAGGTTAGGGACAGGAGAAGAACAAACCTCTTCACATTCAGCCTTTTCTCCCTTCTCCACATAATTTTGTATTTAATCCGTGCCCTTCTGCAGATTTTTAACTTCTGATTCCTGAAGCTCAGCCAACATCCCTTATTAAATGCAGTTGCCTCTTCACCTGCTG
>NW_010199445.1:947-2214 GCF_000695765.1 Mesitornis unicolor
AACCAAGCCAAAAAGAAAAAATTAAAAAGCAACCTTATGGGAAATACAGAGCTCCTGTGAACACTCCTAAAGAAGCTGCTCCTTTTCTCTGGACTCCTAAACAAAAACCCTCCTGGTTCAAAGTCAGATCTGGGCTTTCCTTCAGCAAGAATCCTCCAGCAGTGAAGAAAATTCTCTTGAGCATGATGGGATGTGTTAGTACCGGACCAACGCACTAGGGTGGCATCTCCAAGACTTGGTGCACATGCACTCTTCCAGGCAAGATGCATTAAAGGTTGCTTGACTCTCTTCTGCAAGAACAAGTCCTGGCCTTGTGATTGGCATGGCCAGTAATTTTGGTAACTACTTTGCTCACGTAGAAGTTCCCTGTCATCGCAGGTGAGTGGAGTATCTCCCGCATCCCACTGCACACAGCATTTCCTCCCACCGGTATCACTTTCAGAAACATCCCAGAGATTTATCCAAAGGAGTAACAGCAAGGAAGAGCTCCAGGATTTGGAAAAGCGGTTCCTGGATACACATTTTGAGATTTAAGGTATTATACAAATGTACTTTCTTACAAGCACTATCTGACGAGCTCTGTTCAAGATTACATCCAAAGAGCGACAGCCCCAGGAGTATAATAGAGTACAAATGGGCTCTAATAGGGTATTTGGCTGTGACATTAGGATTAATCCGCTCAGCGGCTATGTTGTGGGAGGCTCATGAAAACTCTCTCTTTTCCCCACTGTATCAGTGAAAGGTCTTCAGTAATTCGCAACCAAACAAATGTGCTTTGTGAATAACGGCACCTCGCATGGGAATAGAATTTTATTACCTCATCTGAGAGGTTTTAGCCAAATTGTGCTGCTTCTTTGAAGAGCTGCCATTGGTGAACAGAGACTATTGCAAAAAAGTAAAAAGACATCTTTGACTTTCACAACTCATTTTTTTGTCGTCTATTTCCAAAATACCTGCTGTCTGTCAGAATGATGCTTCCCCTTTGTCAGAGCCTATAACCATCACTCAAAGCCTGTGGTATCTCACAAGCGTTCGGTTGAAAATGAGAGGAAAAATTCCCAGGGTAGAGATGCAAAGGTTGCCTTTCAGGAGAGGGAGTGGATTAACTGAAAGGAAAATAAACAAACTCTAAGGTTTCAGCTCACTGCTGGTACAAGTGGGTGCAAATCCCAACACAGGGCCAAGGCCACATCCACATCACAGAATCACAGAATCCCAGGATGTGTGGAGTTGGAAGCGCCCTGGAAAGCTCCCCCAGTGCAACCCC
>NW_010199446.1:0-2341 GCF_000695765.1 Mesitornis unicolor
TCCCTTCCCACTCAAACCCTTTTGTGATTCTATAATTCTGTGCATTAGCATGCGTAATTGCATCTCTGTCCTGTATGCAAACTTTCAGTCTTGGGACTACAAAGCTGCTGAACTGTCTCTCTTTTGGTTTTTTGAGCTTGTATTTCACAACCTAAACTGAGCTTGAAAAGCTGCCACTCTAACTCAGATAATTTGATTTACACATCAAGCAGTCGGGATGTATTAAATCACTGTGTGACTTGCTGGACCACTGGTTCACTTGTTTCTCTGAACCCTTTCAAAGGTTCAATTCTGAAATTCAGAAGCATAAACCACAGAATTCTTGTCCAAAATCCAAACCCCACTGCAGCAAAGACTTGGGCAGGGTACGGATATCGGCGTTTTCAGATGGTGCAACGAGCAGTTTGGGTTTCAGACCCCGAGCACAGCTCCCCACTTCTGCAACCGGAGGAGCGAGCCTGAGCCTTGCTAAGATTCACACCCGGAGCGGGATTAGGCAGGCGTTTTGCGAGGAGGCTGCACCACCAGAAATAGGATGTGGATGATCAAGAATGCTGGGCTCTATTCTTGGCTTAGCAGCGAAGTGCGATCTGGTGCCTCCAGCAGACGTCGTATCAGGATCGCCGAGCTACGGTTTTGACATTAATTCTCAGAAACGCCCGAGGGAGGAGGGGGGGAAGAGTCTTGGTGCCTTTCACCATGCTCACAGGCTCTTTTCCTAAATATAATTTGAGCGTTAGGTTTTCCAAACGCTGAGAATTATATTTGGCTGCCTTTTGGGGCAAGCTATAAGGCCCTGTTCAAACAACAAAGCCCTGAAGTGCAGAGAATATAAACAGCGATCAGAAGGGAGGCTGGCGAGCTGACATTTCTTGGCTCGCAGCGTATTGCACGTTCCTCGAGTCTGCAGGGTATTTATGTTTCTCCTCTTGTCTGGGGAATATTATCCCAACTGGCAACGCAAGAGGGAAGGCAGGCGAACCGAAGCTGAATGCAAAAGATCCTGCAAAATCTGGTAGGCCGCTTGCTCTTGAGAGCTCTGATGCAAAAGATAATTATAGATGGAAGTGTAGCAACCGCTGTGGTTGAGGTTGCGAAATGTTCTATTTACTCAGGTTGCTTAGGAGCCGCGCAGAAACGACAGCAGCACAGGATCTCCAACGCGGCCGGAGCTCGGAGAGGAGCAGATCTGCAGCGATCTCCACTTTGGCAGAGCCTTCGCTGCCCAAATATGGCCCAGGAGGACGTGGGAGCTCAAAAGGGTAGAAATTACGGGCCTGGGGGTAGCTCAGACCGAAAGCTCAGAAGGCCCAGCTCTGCACGCTGAGCAGATTAAATTGTTCTCTTGGAGCAAACATCACTTTGCAGCTTTTCTTGCAGAAGATGATCTTTCAAGGTGCCTTCCAACTCCTAATGTTCTGTGATTCTGTGAAGTCCAGGGGAGCACAGGACCAGGTCCTTGCAACAGGGGCTGCAGAGCCAGATACGCATGAGAGGCTTAAAGTCTTCCCCGGTGTTGTTTCAAGACGAGCTGAGGAAATCAATTAAAAAAAAACCTCTGGTGTTTAGACAACACGAAACCAAAAATACTCTGGGGCACGTCCTCAGCTTGTGTGAATTGGCAGGAGATAATCAAAGCAAAGATCAAATGCCAGGCCTTCCCTCAGGTATCCTGCGAGCGTTACGACACAGCAGCTCCACGCGGTCAGAACTTGTTTTCCCAGCAGCAGCACCGCGCAGGGCAGCGACACCACGGTCAGGATACGGATGTGGCCAGACCATCCTGTGTTGTGCTAACCATGATCATCCCCTCGTCTTTTATCTTTTTCACTTCGGTTATTTAACGTCTTGATCACTGATCTGGATGAGGGGATCAAGTGCTCCCTCAGCAAGTTTGCAGGTGACACTGAGTTGGGAGGGAGTGTTGATGTGCTGAGGGTAGGAAGGCTCTGCAGAGGGACCTGGATGGGCTGAATCCATGGGCTGAGGCCAATGGGATGAGCTTCAACAAGGCCAAGGGCCGGGTCCTGCCCTTGGGGCGCAATAACCCCATGGACACTGCAGGGGACGAGTGGCTGGAAAGGCCCTGGGGTGTTGGTGGCAGCAATGCCCAGGAGCCAGCAATGTGCCCTTGAGCCAAGAAGGCCAACGCCAGCCTGGGCTGGATGAGAAGGGGTGGTTGGAGGGCAGAGAGGTTCTCCTGCCCCTCTGCTCTGCCCTGCTCACACCACAGCTGCAATCTTGTGTGCAGTGCTGGGCCCTCAGCTCCAGAAGGACAGGAACTGCTTGAAAGAGACCAGCTGGGCCACCAAGATGAGGTGTGGATGCGGCAGCCATGGTG
>NW_010199447.1:0-11961 GCF_000695765.1 Mesitornis unicolor
TGCTTTGGTTTAGCCGATGTGGTAGTGTTAGGTCATAGGCTGGACTTGATGAACTCAGAGGTTCTTTCCAGCCTCAATAATTCTATGATTCTGTTTTTTGAATCTCCAGCTGCGTATTTGAGAGGCAAGGAGCTCCACGATCTGCAGTTCCTTGTGTGGGGACTTACGGAATGTTGTATTTGCAAATATTGGACAAGTATGCTTGTATTTTGAAGATAGATTATTTATTTTTAAAAGTCTTTCATTAAACTTGTCTGTTGCTTGTGAAACTTGTCAAAATGACATCCTTCAGTGACTAAACGCATTCCCCCTGCCTTTGAGTCACTTCAGCTGCATTTCTCAAGGAGCGTGACGTGACCTGTGTTCTTAGCTGCTTTGTATATCTGCAGGGTTTGTCACTAGATTTGTCACCCAGCAGTTTTGGAAGCCATGGATCCCTTTTACCATGCATTTCCACTTTGAGATCTGTGGATCTCTGTAAGCCAGAAGCTTTAATGTTTCTTTATTAATCTGTGAATCATTTACTGCACATAAAATCTGTGCCACTCAAGAGAAACCTCAGTGCAAGCTGGTGGTAGAGGGTTATTTTTCTCTTCTGTGCCTGCTTGTTGTCAGCCAGGCTTGCTGAAAATTAATTACACTAGCGTATTCTTCCTGGTCAGGCTCTTTTCTGTATAATCCACTGCTCTGGGCATCTGATTCCCAGTGAGCCCCTCCCAGCTTCCCATGGCAGCTGATGGCTTGTGCAGCAGAGTCCAGCATGTCCATATAAGCAGCAGCAGTGTCACAGGGACTGTCTGGCTTGTGTCTTACTTTGCCACTGGTGCAGGGCTCCCAGGAGCCTCTCTTTGCTCCCAGCCCGTCTGGTAAGTGTGCAAGTCACTGACCATGCAGATGTGCTTTCACACAGTTTTATTAGTATTAATAAAAAATTAAATAAAAAAAAACAGAAACCACCAGAAAAAAGCGTGACTACTGTATTTTCTCTTCAAAGCCTTCTATGTGCAAGGTGCCTCCATCCCATACCATGCATTATTACTTTTGTCCTTGATGTGTCCTCTGCTCTTCACAGGAGGGCCAAAGCCTCTAGAGGGCATTGGAACAGAAGGACCAGAATAGAAGCGAAATATCAGCATTTTGCTTTGTGCATTTCTTCCACTCTCTCAAACTGCGTTTTTTCATTGTGAGAAAAAGATGTTCTTTTAGATACTGAATAAAAGATATCAATTTAGACACCATTGATTGTAACTCCTGGTATCTTTTCTGATCTTTACCATGGTTTAAACAAGTACAGTAACATTTCTACAGTTACTATATTTAACTAGATTTTATTTTAATTTTTCTTAATTAAATTCAAGTTGTCTGTGCAAATTCAGCCCTCAAGTTTTTGCCCAAATACCACATCTAGCTTTCTTTCATTGTGTCTGAAAACTCAAGTATTTCTGTAGTTCATGGTCAAGTTTAAATAAACAAAGTTTTCCCAGTGACCAAATATTTCACAAATTAACAGCTTTGATACATTTCATTGATTGAAAACATCTTATTTCAGTGAGTTATTAGAGCATTTGATATTGGTATTGGGTTATTCTCAACTTTCTGTCAGTGTCAGCTATTGGTTGTGTGGCACTGCTCTGATTTTCAATTAATTATGGGGAATACTTTGTCTCTTAACTAGCATGCTAAAAAAAAATGGATGATAAAGCAGCATAAAATCCATGAGGTCAAGTTAAAACACCCTAGAAGTTATGGGCTGCACAGAAGTTTTCTCTTAAATGCTGTAGTGATTTTAAGTATAACATTGGCAAAACCTCTAGATTTTAATATTGGTTGCATCTTAGGAAGTTTTAGTCTTAGATGTTGTTTTCATGTCTTTATTAATGTTGGTTTTTGAGCTGCATATCAGAAGTTTGCAATGGTTGAATGTAGGCTGAATCTAAAACTTTGCCATCTAACTAGGATTGTATTGATGATTTTTTTCCTAATTTTATCATGCCAGTAATTTTCTGTTCATGGTTTAGCTCCCATTTGAAGAAGGTAACTTATGTACAGTGGCGAATTTTTTTTAGACTGTTTTGTACCTTTTTTCTTTCCCCTGAACATGAAAAGACTGATTTCTGTGAGCTTACTTTGTGGAATAAATGAAGGGTTTTGTGTATATTAGAATTGGGAAGCAGGATAGTTGTAGTTGCATAGTAGCTTGCTGGAATTCCGGACCAGGTTTGTTTCCTGGACGTGAGTAATGACAGCAACAGCAGAATGGTTTCTGTCTGTGTTTTCTAATGTGGACATAGCATCATTCTGTCACATGTCAGATTCTGACGTATAATGAAAGGTATTCCTGCAACTTACCTTTAGCCTCTTGTAAATGTGTTATTTCAAATATCTGCTGCTCCTATTAGTTCAGCTCAGAATGGCCTGTAAAAAGCAGTATTTTAACAGCTTGTACCAAATTCTGAATCCTAATAATGTTTTCCTTATGTTTATAGGATTTGGAGATTGTGTATTCTTACTTACATGGAATGGAAGCCTTGTCTAATCTGAGAGAGCATCAGCTAAGGTATGATACTTTATCATTAAAAACATAATACATTAATGGACTAACAAAGCAAAGGAACAGTATATTTGGTAACACGCTACTCTTGTGTACCCTGTGTCAAACTGTAAAGCTGGCTATTTCTTCCTTTCTTTATTGTCCTAGCCCTTTCTCCTTGTCTTTCCTCATTTATATATCCCTGTTTGCTTTCCTAATTTCTATTATGAATGTGTTTGCTTTCTTTTCTAACTTTCAGGCTAGAATTAAATGCTTTACATACAGAATAAAAGTTCCAGTCCTGAATGAAAGTCCACACATAATCCAAATCATTTATGTAATGTGATAATCATGATAGCAGAGTCTGTTATTTAGCTTCTGTTTCAGTTTGTGCTTGCTTTTGTGCAGAAGTTTTGGACTAATTATGTCGTACACATGTAAATGATACTTAGTTAAAAGTTACTAATAAATGTTGTCCACAGATTTATTACTTTTTTAATTAAAATGCCTCATGAGTCAAATTCAAGTAAAAACTTCCAGATAAACTTTGTATTTTGGGCAAATACTTGTGTCTATTTGAATTTCCATCATTGTTTTGGTTGTCCTTACACAAACATTGTACAGCTGAGATTTCCTAGAGTATTTGGACATTGGTGTGAGGCTGGCAGATACAGGAGGAAGCCAGCACATCTCTTCTATGCTCTATGGGGGTAGAAGGTGAATTGCTGCTATTTTGCATCCTGGGGTTTCCCAACATTCGCCACATCTGGAGATGCTGAAGCAACTTTAACTTGATTAATGTTGGTTTAGGTTCTAATTTCTCTTTGTCAGAGTCCACATTCCCAAGTGAATATTCTGTAATTTGGAGAAAATAAAAGACAGGGTTTTCTTTCTCAGGAAGTGCTCAAGATACATTTTGCAATATGAATGTTGACTTTGAAGTAGTCTGTGTTATTACTTCTGCTTAGGAAGGAGGCCATGATCACATTCGGTTAAAGTATTTCGTGTTGCCCTTTTTTATGCAAGACTTTTAACACATGAAGTTTTGCTTAACTGAAGTTGATCTGATGTTAACTTCTTTACAAAGATCAAAGTCTGCACATTTGGTTGCACGGTATGTTGATGTGTGCTTTTTGGCTTCCTGTCCAGAATGACATTCTTGCTGAGGAATGTGTGGAACTCATTCACTGTCCCAGCACACTGAATTCCTAGAAGAGAGCTTCTGTTTACAGTACCATACATGGAAAAGGCTGGACTCCTGGCAGATGTGGGACAGAAAGCTTTTATAGTATCTCTTAGGATACAATATTTCTTGTACTAGTGGGATGCCACAAAAACCTCTGAGATGCGTTTAACGCAAGGGTATTAAATACAGTCTCTAGTAGTGAATAACCTACCTTATGGCCTGCTGATTATCTAATCCTGAATTTATTACATTTGTTTAGGAAGTGGATAAAGATCACATTTGAATGAAAAGTAGATACCAGTATTGACAAGAATTAAAATTTTTGGGTATTAGAGGAAGTAATCTAGTGCGTACTACTCAGTCACTGTACTGTTCCAGTTTAACACAGGAATTGAAACACTTGGCTATTTTCTGTAGGAGGCTTTTTCTCTCCTATCACTGTCTCAGTAATAGAACCAAAATGCTGTAAAACTCATTGCCAGTGGTGAACTTGTGTGACTTTGTCAAGAATGTACTTCCTTTGCTCCCAAATCAGAGGGCAGCAAAACTTGCTAGTTAAAAGTGATTCTTTTTCCTGTAACTTCTACTCCTAGATGGCCCATTGCCCAACTTAATTTCAGACCAGTAGGGCACAGACTATCCTTAAGCAGTATCCTAATTTTTGAATCTGACTGCTAGCAATGACTCTTCTTCTGGTATCTTCTCACCAGTAACCTCATGTCCACTCTCCCCTTCCCTCTCGAAGCAGAGGATCAGAGAGAGAAGATGAGGACCAAGGAGGCAGAAGCAGACAGTAGCTTTTTGATGCCTGTAAAGGATTTTGGCAAGACCTGATTCTATGGTGGGGAGCAGTATCTGAGAAAGAGAAGGTTCTGTTGTTCAAAAAGTTTCATGCTGTGCCAGGAAGCAAGAAGATTTTTCCTGAGCTAAAATGATATACAATACACAATATTAATTGTATACAATACAGAAGTTGTCTATAAGAAAGGTTCTAAAGGATGGTCCAAAGAGTTTATCTAAAATTCTGGGGTTGGACAAAGGCCGTGGTAGTAAAACTTGACTTTTTTGTTTGTGTCTTTATTTTAGTAAACAGAAATAAGTTCTCAATGTTCTATTAACAATTTATGAATTATCAAGATACAACTATAAGCCTGACACTTCTGGATAGAAACAGCGTTATTTCTTAGTGGGCTGAATTAATAAGTAAATCCTGAAAGAGATGAGTGCTAAGGTAACATTTATAGCAGCCTGTTGGCTACTGAAATGAATGATGTAGGAGGCAATGGGAAGCGGCAATAAAAAGCCTGTAAATGTCACATCAAACCCAGATCAGCTTTTTTGAGACTTGTTGCCTGAACAGAAATTCTTGAGCATTTTTATCCGCTTAGGATATCTTTGTGGGCAGATAGTCATTCCTGTGCTGAAGTTCTGATGACTGATCCTTCAAGGAAACAGAATTTATTTCCCAAATTTAAATCTAGTTCCTCATTTGAGTGCTCACATGAGCCTCTTAGGCAGATCTTTGTCTGGCAGTCTGTCAAGTAGCCTTGGTGTTTGCAGTCTGTTTCAGAGCCATAGAAAGTCGAAAGGAGGAGGTGACAGGGTTTGTTTCTTTCTCACCTCCCTAGTAATTTACAGGGTCCATTTCCTTAAGACAATAGACAGAAATGGCATATTGATTTCTTTTTTTACACCAAGTTAACATTGCATTTCCTAATATGTGGTGAGTTCTAATATAGTTGCTCTCTATTATGCCACATTTGTCAGGCAGACAGTGAGTAAGAAAGTGCTTTAATCCCCTCTTCTAGACTGAGGGTGTTCCTGTAGGAAATTCTCTCCACTTTGAGGCCTCTGGGATTTCGGCACTAAAATCTCATGATAATTTTTAAGTTGATGAATTTTAGCAAAATGAGAAACACTCTTTTACGATGCAATATAATTTCTATTGGGGTTGACTTGGAAATGAAGCAGTTTGTATATTGTGGTATCTCTGATTAGTGGTACAGGCCATAAATTTCCATCCATTTCTAAAATGCTGCAATGTTTCCTCATAAAGCAACTTACTTCGATCAGATCACTTTGTAAAATGAGATCAATATAATTTTACCCACTTTATAATTTTTTTTTTTTTTATTATGGGAGCAATTACACGTAATGTCCTAAATGAAATCTGATTGTGGATGAACTGGTAACTTTAATGCTTAGACTTAACAGTTTATTCTCTTAAATTGAAAACAGCTTAGTTTTAAATTGATGGTTAGTTTCTGCAAGTGCTGGAAGCAAATGTGGAACTGTTAACTTTAGAAAGTAAAGTCTTTGTGACACTGATTGTAATTAAAAATTCCTTATTTCCTTCTCTTTCAGACTGATGTGTGAAACTGTTAGATATGAAAGACATGAAGCAAATGAAGTTCTATACTAGTAAGTATTTCTGCTTCCTTTTGTATATTGTTCAAATAATTAATTAATTCTAGAGTGCATTAAGGGCAGTGTTTAATGCCAACTCCCTCACCTAGTTCACAATCTGTAAACATAAATGAGCCACTTCGTTTTCATTGTCAAACAGTAGAGAAATTTGCTCATGCCAAGTGGAGAGCTAATGACTCTTGCTTAAAGTATGTTGTATTAATTTTTGTAACCACTGAGGATTGTATAGAATCAGGGGATGTTGGGATGGCTTTGCATTAGAATAAGTTGTCATTTAGCCTCACATCAATTTTGTCAAAGTAGTAGAGACCAGCTTTTGGTGTCAGAGGTGCCAAACTGACATATCTAACATGGCTTATAATTAGCAGGGGTGACATCTAATGTCAGCTCTGATTTACAGTAGAGATCTGGGGCTTGCAATTGCTTAGTTTATGCAAACAACTTACTAAAACAAAAGGTTTATCAGATTTTCCGTTACTGCACCAGATTCTAAATGAAGATTTTCCAGGCTGTCTGGTATCACTTGAACATCTGTACATAGTATGAACTTGTATGCATTATTTTACATATATGTATTTTTTCCTATATTGACCATCAGGAAGAAGATGTAATGGAACAAACTTTAATGCTAAACCTTGACCATTCAGCAAAGTTAAATTAATGTCTAATGAAACCCAGTAATCAGTTGAGTGGGAAATGCACAAGGTCAAAATCTATAGGTGGATAGATAAATTTAATTAGACCAATATAATCTTTATTCATTTTACAGTTTAATTTGCTAGTGACCATTGTGCTGGTAACTTGTCCTTTTCTAGGCAGTTGGTTTGTGTCCCTTATGTGTACTAGAGTTTTTGTTTAGTCCCAATATCTTGGCTTATTCTAACTGTCGATTTAAATTTGAATTATATGCTGAATGAATCAAGGCTGCTAGTTAGGCATATACTCAAGGCAGGCAAAAGTTACCAGGAAACATGTGCCTGAGAAAATGCAATGCACAAACAAAAAATTTGTGAAATCTGAGTTAACTTGAAGTGCCTTTTGGTATCCTTTTGCACCAATTTCCTTTGTCACTTCTTTCATGTGACTTCATCTTCACTTTGGTTGTTTCCCTGTCATTCCTATTTACTTGCTTCTTGACATTTTTTTTTCGCCATGATTTACTCAGTAGACTTAGTGGACAGTTCGACAGTTTCTGGATATAGATGCTAATGCAAAATGTGCTTGCTCTAGTGTTTCACATCTCTGATTTAATGTTTAATGGGCTAAACCTGAAAGATAACACTGGATTTTTTACTTTAAATAATGTTTCTAATTCAGTATTTTCAAGCCAAAAATATATGTTTTGTTATTCCAAGTTCTAGCTTTCCATTTTATTTTAATGAATAATTTGAGATCTACTTGTAAGAAGATCCCATGGAACCTGCAGTCTAACTTTAGTATTCTATTTTTAGGTTAAGAAACTTGAAGGAATATTTTTTTAACAAATTCAACATATGTACTGAAGATGTAGTCTTCTAAAAGATAGATTTCCAATTTTACAATATAGATGTTTGAAAAAATTGAGTACTACAGAAGAGAAGCAATGTGATAGCCAGGACAGAATAGATCCACTCTTTTATGAGCTATAGTAAATGAGCTTGTAAGATACAACCTCATCGTTTTTTATTGAACATTCTGGAATTTATCACTTGAAGCTCTTATTTTAGTCATGAAGGCAGGTTTTAAAGAGGCATTAAATTTGAACTCAAAGTTACAACTTTTTTTTTCTCCAGCAATAGTATGACTTGCATCAAAATCTGAAATCTGGGTGCTAATCTTCTGTGTTCATTAGAAAAAAAATAATCTATAAAAATAGCTGCAACTGTTAGAGCTGTTAATTGACCTGTGTGTGTGACCTCCCTGAGGCACAACTTAATGTCCCAATGCGGACAAGCTAAATCTTTATCCCTAACTGCTAACATGAAAACTAATACGTTTGCTCTGTATATTTGATTAGAATTTTTTTAATTGTGAAAATTTAGTTCATATTTACATTGACAACAGTACTTACAAAAAAGTAAATTTCTATTGCACGTATGCAATGCAGAAAACTATCTACATTTAGTAAAAATACAGTAAATTTTTTCTTTTTTAGGAAAAAAGGTTAATTTACATAGTATCTATATGGATTTTTTTTAATGACAAAAGGGATAAAATGGAGCACGTTGTTTAAAATTAGCTCATTTCGTCTGCATTTACTTTACTATCAGCAGGTGTGCATGGTAGTGACAAATTCTCAAATCCTAGAGCCATCTCACCATTTAAATGGAAACGAGGTTATTAGAAGTGACAGTTCAGCTCGAGTTACTCTTCATTTGCCAGTCATCCTACTACTTTCATTTGATGGGAAGTTAATGATAAAAGGGCTTAAAACCTGCAAGGCAAAGTTTCAGAGTTGAGGTTTACTTGACGTATATACCTGTGAGTGGTGTTTTATTTTTAACTGCTACCTTTACTAAGATCTACTTATAGATCCCATTTAAAAAAATACTTAGTTTGACCACTTGATTTAGATTTTTTTTTTCAGTAGTTCAAATTAAAAACCTGCTTATTTCTTCATACGTGCATAATAGTCATTCTTGATATTTCCAACAGTAAGCTTCTAATTAGCATTTTCTGTGGAAACTTAACATTTTAGCAGATTTATAGAGAGTTTCTATACCTCTTGACAGTTGAACAGAATTTTTCAGATCAAAATTTAAATGTTTGCTTTGATGGCAGAGAGGAATCTTTCTCAGTAAATGTTTTGCTTATAAGCAAATGAATGTGTCTCTAATAATAGTAGCACCTCTTTTTTTCCTCTTATTAGTCATACAGGGACTGTATAAGATTTGAGCCGTGCTGTTTGATATTTCTGTATATATGCATCAGTGGTGTTTGGCTTACTCTTTCTCTAACAAAGTCTTGTGTGTCTTTAGACTACCCTTACTTTCTTCTCCAAAGATACTGGATTGGCAGAAAATACTGTAAGTTTTGATGACCTGCTGCTATCTGAAGTCTCTTGATAATAAAACCTTTGTTTCTGACTTGCCATGCGGTAGCATGACACGGTTTGCAATGACATTCTCTTGAGTTTCTGTGCAATTGAACCTGGAATTAACTTAGTTGTGCTTATAAATTTTTTAGAAAATTACAAAGAAAAACCCAACCCATGTTACTGTAAAGTGTGTTTCAGTTTTTTAGAGAACCTTCCACTCAAAGTCTGATAGAATACATGCTCCAACCTTCCACATGTCCCTTCTGAGAAAACTGCAAGATGTATAAATTAGATTTAAGCTCTAATCAGTAACAAATTTCTAAAGTCTGTAGCAATTTAGTAGTATACTAGTGGTTTTGATTGCATTGATTCTTGGAAAAGGAGAAGTGTTTAAAGAGGAGTAATAGTCTCTTGGACATCTTGAACTGAATGTTAGTGTTAATGTCTATGGTTGGAAAAAGCTCTTGTCTAATGTCAACGTGTTTGTGTGCTTTCATGCCATTCAGTTGTGCAGCCTTTTGTGCTTCAATGACATTGAATGTTTTGAGGGGGCTGTATTGTGAAACAAAAGTAGAAGGCATACATTTAAACTGGAGATGGGAGAGAAAAAAAAACATTACATGTAAAACTGAGTTGTTACTACACAGCTGAAATGAGAAATAGCAATCTTTAGTTGCTATATTACTGACTATGGTAGGCAGGGCATGTAATAGCCATGTTTGTACAGTTGTGTTTTGTCTTGCTTTTTTCCTCATTCCTACTTGTCAAATGATCTGAGATTAGAAACATCCACTTGTGTTAAGACTAGTGCTTATACTGGGGTGGGGGGAAGGGGAAGGGAAGAGTGAATGAGAAGTGGAGAAGGCTACATACAAAAAGCATAAAGTACATAATTTCAGCTCGTCTTTTTGGACATTGCTATGCTTAGAACCAAATTCTTAGGTGCAGTGGCTGTAATATCAATATCCAGTCTTAGCCAGATTTTCTTAGTTACATCACTGTGGTAAATCACAAGATTCAAAAGACGTGTTTTGGGCTAGCTGTGTGACCTTCTCCAGAACTGGCTTAGCCCAGCTGTTGAAACCTGAAATGAAGGAAATCTGGAAAGGAAATAAAGGAGCACAACTTTTGGGTTGCTACAAAAATACTCATGGTTTTCACAAATGAAGACATTAGCATCTTTCATGAGGTTAAGCAGAACGTGTGAAAAATGGAGGGCATTTATTTTGTGTAGCTTTGGGACAGGTTGTGTTAGAGGGTGACCCGAAGGCACTGGGAAGATGGACTCAGGGCAGCAACTGGTGGGGAACTTAGAGAGCTTCCTCGGGAGGATGCTTTTCCCAGGGAGGTGATGTGCTGTCACCTGTCTGGGTGTCATGCATTATACAGAAAGGTGAGTATGGATTTTGAATGTAATTGTAAAGGATCTGGGTATTTCTTAGCTAGATGGCTAAGCTGCAGTTTTATTTGCAGCTGTAGGTCTATGTAATTAATATACAGTAGGTCTATGCAAGGAAGATGAGAAATAGATCTATGAGTAGTCTTTAAGAGAGAAAATCTACAAGTCAAACTTTAAGTCCTACAATAAAAATGACATTTAGTGAAATGAAGACCATGAAGACTGTTAGGACAATAGGAGTAGTGCGTACAAAACAACAGAAAGTGATGCTAAAGTTGCCATATGTATCTGCCTAGCCTGACTTAATTGTGCAATCAAGCAACAAAAATGAGCTAAAAGCTGCTTCTTTAGCTACTGGTGTGTGATTTTTTTTTTTTTTAAACAATGACTCTGCAGAGACCACCTCACTGAAATTTGTCTTCTGATGCATACACTTGTGTTATGAAGGAGTGGGGTTTTTTTCTGTACATGCTCAAGATGTTTTATGATGGTGGTATCATAAAACAACTTACTTTCTATAGATACGATATATGTGATCTATAGCTATGTGTGTTGATATCTTACAGATATAAAACCTAAAACACTACAGAAATTAATTGCTACAGGATCATCAAACTGATGTTTCCACTAATGAGATTCTGAGGTATCAGTAAAATTATGCTCTTGTATTCTTTAGTACTTCAGTTAACCAGAATTTCTGGCTTTTGGGCAGGATGCACCTGTTCATGGAGGCTTGGGTCACGTTTCTGCATTTATTTGTTCTTGTTCTTGAATGTTCTCGGCTTCAGAGAGATGAAGATATGAGACACACAGAAAATTATTTAAAATGCTCTGAATACACAGTAAACTCAAAATATGTCTATTTGAAGCATCTCTCTGGGTCAGCATCTGAATTTTCAGGTAGACCTCTGCAGGCAAGATACATTCATTCTGCTTGTGCATCCATAGATTTCTGTGGAAGTCATACAGAAGTGTATTTGATAATGCAAGAAACTGCTGCAGCCAGGGCTGTGGTGGTGGTGGTTTTTTTCTTTCTTCTTTCTACCTCTGCCCCTTAATATATTCCTACAGGTCTGTTGTACCTTCTGATAGTTGAACAGTTTCAAAAGTAGCAGTGGGATACTGCCAGTTCTGCACTGCAGTAAATCAGGAAACCGAATTTATACATTGTGCTGTGCATACATTTTCTGTGGGGATTTGCTTAGGCAATATGTGTTGTTAAAACAAATGCATTCAGGGGCTTGGCAGTCAGCTCTGCATAAGCAGAAACTGAATCAAGGCTTCTTAATAGTGTCATTGATCAGTGTTACAGTCTGACTTTGCATAGCCAGTTCCAAATTTCTGTGTTAGTGTTTGACCAGATTTAGAGTGTTAGGGCATTTTTTTTTTTGGGGGGGGATGGG
>NW_010199448.1:0-3721 GCF_000695765.1 Mesitornis unicolor
TATATATATATTTACACAGGTTATTTGTGGTGTATGCCAATTTTTATTGGCTTAACACAAGACACACCATGACAAAATCAGCTCAAGGGAAGAATGAAACATTGCACGAAAACTGGCTACTGATTCACAAGTGAGGTCAAAGAGTGAAACTACAGTCTCAGAAATGCATAGCAGAAATACACAGAAATATATGTCTTTGAAAAGAAAATGACTTAGTCTGCAACCAGCGCCAAGGCAAGCTGTAGTGAAGTTATAGTTACCACCATCTGGCCTCCCCAGCAGCACCAACACTGTAGGATTCAAGTGCATTCAAGGCACCTTATAATGAGTGATGCTGGACAAGCGATTGCTCAACTTGAAGAATACATTTGGAATCTAAAAGTATTTCCTACTGCATAGAAATTTAATATTAAAATAAATGTTACTATTATCAAATCTGTCCTCCTATGTGTGGGAGAAAGAAATGCATAATCATTCTAGAATTTCCAACAAAATGTTTATAAACTGCAGTTCCATTGTTATTTAAGTTAAATCCTGCTCCTTCTGACTCATATCAAGATGACACATAAATGCCAATATGTCTGTTTCACTAAGTCAGTGTGTTTATTAACATGAGCAAAATACCATCTGGCTCTTCTTCATTTAAAAAAAGATTAAATAAAAAAGCTTACTATCAGGCCCTGAGAACTAAATGACCATAGGTGAAATCTGGGGCCTTTTGAAGTAACAGAGAGTTTGCTTCCAACAAAATTAGGATTTCACCAAGCTGAATTGCACTCATCTGCTAGGTGTATCACCCAGGAGAACCATGCCCCAGGAGAGGCCTTTTCATTCCGAGAGCTGCTTTTTCTCTTGCCCAGGGGTCAGTTGCCTGTTTGAAAGGAATGGTTCTGACTCCATTTATACTAAATTCTTCTGCTGCCATAGATATTTATGCTTAGGAAGATAAATATCTCTAAAAATGCAGTTAAGTTCAGTAATACATACCCTCAAAAAAGACTGAGCTTTTGTGCAATTTCTAGAGAAATGAATAGAGATCTGAAATGAGTATTAGCAAGTACTCAAGTACAAGTATGAAGAAGAATAACAAAAAAGGGCATTGGGAAAAGGGTCATACAACTTCCTTAAGCTGCTGTATGAAAGGCAGAAAGCACATGGAAATGAGCGAGACTACACCTACAAGTTATTCACATGGGAGTGTACAAGCATCAAAATTTCATCTAAATCTCATTTTAAAGCATGGGTGCTGCAAAAATGGGATATGTGTCCTCACTGGGAACAAACTGTGAGTTTAAATATGGATTGGAAGGGGGCGCAATGAGCAGGAGCAATACTACAGCACTGCAAGCTAGTTTTCAAGACTCCTGAGGAACTTCCATCTATATATTTCGGGTAATTATATGGCTCCTATTAATAGAATATTTCAGTGCATCTTTAATACAGTCAACCTTATAATACACAAGACAAAGGAAAACGACATTAACTCCGTTTTAAGGATGTGAAAATGATAGACAGGATAAGCGTTTTTTCCCAAGGCTTGGGACTTGACCTGAGCCACACTGCTGGCCACAGGGCTAAGCTCTCCTCTGTTTTTAATCCCACTTCTCTGATCCATCCCTGGAATGGTAACATTTGGAAGAGTATTGAATACTCTGATTAGTGGGGTAATGTCTGTGTTTGATCTGACTTTGTCTGTTGGGGGATATTTAATTACGGATTCTCATGTTTCAGGCTCGGTTCTAACAGTGCAATCAAACTGGAAAAAAATGTAAATCAGAGTTTTCTTGATATTTATTGCATGCATGTACTGTCTTGCTACATTTAACAAGAGGATATTTTTTAACATTCTTCCCCCACCTCCCTTCATCTCCAGAGATTTCCAAAGCAGCTCTGGTTAGCTTTATGTTTATCAGATTTTTTTTCTCCTTTTCCTCTCTGAGACAGGAAGCTGAGGGTTTTGACCTCATCTGAATCTTTCCCAGTGTCAGGAGGTGGTCTGTTCAAAAAGATTCCATGACACGCATCTCTTCCTGATTCATCAGATAGCTAGGTCAATAAATAAGGTCTCTACTGTTTTTTTCCACAGCTGTAAAATAACAAAAGGACTCCTCTGAGAGCTAATTATCAAATCTTTTGAGTATTTCTTTCAAAGAACAAGTGTTATCTTTCCAGTTAGCAAATTCCATTACAGTATAATTTAGCAAAGACTGCCTAATTGTAGGAGCTCTGGCTCACATGAGGTAGCTCCTTTAAGTGAAATGTAAACACTGGAGACCTGTTTCTTTTTTATATTTTTTTTCTCTGTCCCTCTATCAGTATATTTTCTCGTAGCCACAAAATCCTTTTACTGCTTACAATAAGATTACGGAGCAATTGTCATGTCCAATTAATCCACCAAGTGACAAAAAGTAAGATTCTTCTGTATGACCGACATGGATATGGATAGTGAAGGTACAGCAGTAAGTGATTAATGGACACTGTTTCAGATTTGTCATTTTTCCATCTGCATCCTCCTCGCCAATACACCCAGCCTTTGTGCTGCTATTGCCTTTCCATACGACTGGCCATATCCTCTCCCATTTGAGGCAGCTTATTTAGAGAATCATTGAATGTTTTGGGTTGGAAGGGATCTTGAAGATTATCCAGTTCCAACCCCCCTGCCATGGGCAGGGACACCTCCCACTAGATGAGATTGCTCGAAGCCCCATCCAACCTGGCCTTGAACACTTCCAGGGAGGCAGCATCCACAACTTCCCTGGGAATCCTGTTCCAGTATCTGACTACCTTCATAGTGAAGAATTTCTTCCTAATGTCTAATCTAAATATACTCCCTTACAGTTTAAAGCCGTTACTCCTTGTCCTGTCACTACAGCCTCTAATTTACATTAGACACAACCCAGCAGAAATATCTCCATCACCAGTAAGAAAGCATCTTTTCTGATACTCAGTGAAACCAAGGAAATGTGGAAAGCTCCAGCAACTGCCAAGACAACTGTCTTTAAACATCTGGCAGAAGTAGAGGAAATCAGAACGCACCTAAAAGACCATATGCTGCAATCTGAACTGATCTATTCCTATTTTATTCCATAGGGAAACCTTCAATTAAAAAGCATTATTAACAGATTTTTGCTAATAGTTCAAAATTTCTGGCTGCCAAAGGTCAGTCAATAGGCTTAGGCTTGCAAAAATAATCAGTACATGGCAAATCTATTTTTCTACTGTCTGTCTTTCTCCTAGTTCATGTACATTATATTATTTCAACTGGGATATTCCTTTTATAAGTTATATATTTAATATGGTTCTGCTGGCTATCGAAAATATGCATAATAACAAAATGCTGATTTTGCCTGCATGCTATACCCTCAACATTTAGAAAGTACTGGAATTCAAGGAACTCCCAAGTCTTAACACCAGCTCTGCTTTTTACTGAGAATAAATGACTTTTCTGTTTTGGTTTGTTTATGCTTGCACTGATGTTATTATCAGTAACTCTTCTCCCAGTCTGCTTAGTTTTGGTTAGATTCTTTAAACAACAACTCAAAAAAAGTAGTGTGTTTACAGGCGATTGTGATAAATACTATATACAGTTTTAAACAAAACCTTCTGCAATGAATATCTCTAGAAATTCTCATGCTGCCTTTTAAAACACAAATAATACACAGGTGGAGATTTTTTCTACAGGACAGACTGAACTAGCAAAAATAAATGTTTATCTTATTTC
>NW_010199448.1:3752-18027 GCF_000695765.1 Mesitornis unicolor
AGAACATGTGAAGTGATACATTCACAAAGCATCTGTTCCACACACTGTCAGAAACGATCAAAACCACTGCCACATGATACATATGCATACAAAATAGGGGCTCTCAGAGGAAGGTAGAAGATTTTATGCCTTGGTCATGGTAAAGATGACTAATCTCACTATTTGTCATGGAGTAATAGGAACCACTCAGGCACAGAACAATCAACAGTGTAGTCAAGTAGATGCTGTAGATTCCTCTCAACACAGAGCCTCCTCATGCATTACTGGGTTAAGCCAGAGTACACATTTGCTGTGTCTGCTGGTATTGTGGCCTGGGTGTAAATCTCAGTAGATGTTAAATAGGAGAGAGCATCCAAATTAGATAGAGGGCCTGAACCCAAAAATACCCCTTATAAACTATACTTACTATTACACAATCCTATGCACAACAGAGTTTTTTCCCTGTCTGTACAGAATTACATTTCAAATTCAATCCAAGCACTGTATATCATAGAATCAAATGTTAGGCTTCCAAATAAACAAAGAAAGAGTCTTAAACTTTGCATTCTTGATTAAAAATCCCTCACCCAAAACTGCCTTTGGATGACCAGGAGAGAGCAATGACTTCTAGCTGCTGAATTTCTCTTCTGTCTTGAAGAATCTGGGATAATACCAGGATTAGAATCATCCCTGTTTTCAGCTCCCTTAATACTTGGTGTTAAGCCATTTTTGGTGAAAAAATGTGTTTAAAGGGGGAACAAATAAGCTATTTCAGTTTTAGTCTGCCCATACACTTTCAGTCCCCCCACACAGACAAAAGTCACCTTTGTAGCCCACAATTCTGCCCTTACCAAAGAATACTAATGGCAATTGTGGGGGATATTATGTGCTTTACTGTAGGATCCTACCATCAAGGGCCTTCTACTATAGGCAGTAATTAAGAAGAGCAAAGGCAAGCTAATTGTGTCAGAGACAAAAAAAATCCCTGGTATACAAGACACAGCTTTTCTCTGTTTCTATTTCGAACACACATTAAGAGCACTTCAGTGCTTATACTGCATAATATTTGTTATTTCCTTACTCATCACTTATTCAGACTGAGTTTGATTATGCTTGCATTACGTTCCCTGTCTACATCCCCAGTGGTAAATAGTTGTGCTTTCAAAAAAAGCTTTATGTTGAAGTGGAATTGGACACTGACTTGTAAAATGCTGGGAAATGCACATCAGGAGGATGCATTCATGCAGACTGAACAGCTGGCAAACAGAATGAACACATTACCACAAGACTACTGGGAATTGGTGAGAGACTAGAAAGCATAAGTACAGGGGGAAAGATATTCTGCACTAGTTTTACATTGGATCTGATATATTTCAGACAGCTGAAACAAAACTTTTAAAATCTCAAGAGACTGCCTAGTTTGTTTAGGGGGTAAATTTTAACCTAAAGTCAGAAAGCTTTATTCTTCTACCAGGGATTATTTATCAAGTTCACCCAAAAGAAAACTGTAATGTACTGACGTCTTTTAAAAATCTGTCTTCAGTGATGGGAATGTACAATACTGTCAAATACTGTGTACATCTGATAGCTGGTCTTTCGATTTGTACATCATGCACTGTGCAGATATGAATCTGCATCTCTGAGATCCTTTTTTTCTTCCTAATATCTGAAAAATTTTCCCTGGCTATTTGCAATCCTAAAATACAGTTTTTCTTTGTGAAGTGCTGCATTAACATCTATCAAATCAGCCAGTCCACATTGAATCTCATTTTCTCACATCATTTACAATGTCACTTACCATGCTTTATATCATATCAATCAGCAAGCTCACTTTCAAAAGCATGCTCCAGGCCCAAACTAAAGCACTACATCACATACGTGCCTTAATCCACTAGCACAAACCTAACTAAAAAATTCTGCTTCTTTGGGAACTGCAATTCACTTTTAAAAATTTTGGTTCTTGAATAACATGCAGTTGCATGCTGAGAATATAAATTATAATTTTGGGATTATAGATGATTTAGCAGCAACAGGAAAGTATAAAGAATGTCTTAAAAATCACATCTGTTCATATTCACAATTATATGATTTTGCTAAAACATAAATAGCTTACCTTACTGTACATAGTCAAATAGAAAAGTTATACAACAGTCCAAAACCAGACAGAATGTAGTTTAAAATACAAATCAAAATTGCCAGTTTAAAGAATTTAGTAATACTTGTAGTTAAAACAATGTCACATCTCATAATACAATTTTACTAGCTCAAAGACTCAGAATTATAAAAGCAAAAGCATCTGTGATAGGTCTATATAGGATAAGCCCCTTCAGCCAAACATAATGAACACTGAAGCAGGTAAAAGCAAAAATAAATATGATGATGATAAAAATGGTAGATAGTTTTTTATTCTTTAAGCAAGATTTCAAAGAGGAAGCTTTTGATACTGCCTTTGACACCAAGCTTGTTACTCACACAAATATTAGTTTGGTAAATGGGATCAAAATATATCTTAGCACCAAAGAAGAATCACCTCTTGCAGTTCCTGAGGATCCTTGGTGTGCATAAAAGCAAACATAACATGGAATATATGAAAGACAATAAAAACCCCCAGGAACTGCAAAAAAAAAAGCTAACCTTGTGTATCCTGACATCTACTCCTAAACTTCTTTCTTTTATTGTCTCCCAGGAATTGCTTGTGTTGGTTTCTGGCCAGTGTATTCATATGAAAACTCAGAAGTGATAAACAGAGTTACAGACGCGTTGCTTTATATTTTAAAGGACCAGTTACTTCAAGATTCAGTGTGGGTTTTTTGTTTGTTTGTTTGTTTTGGTGGGGTTTATTAAATCTTTTTTCTCCCCCTGCAGTTGCAGAGCTAGAAAATTAAGGAAGTACATCTGTACTCAAAGAGAAATTAATTTCTCAAGTGACTGTTTTTAATTAAATCAGTACTGTAACAGTAATTAAAACAACTCTGACAATAATGAAAACAAGCATATATTTTCAGCTATTTGGTCTGTGAACTTCTTCCCCTCTCCCAAGTGACATGCTTTAGCAACAGTAAAGTGACATCATTAGAAGTCACAACCAGAACTTCAGAGTTTGACAGATGGGCTAAAATTGAGCTACCCTTCTTTTGCAAACACAAAATTTTAATAACTTTTTACTACTGCACTCTCTTAAAGCAGAGTTTGGTGGAAAGCATAGAGATGGAAAATCTGTTTCTATTTCAGTTGTGTATCTGGTAAGATGGAAAATTTTTTAAGTCTACACAGATGGTAAATAAATTTCTGCTACATGCGGCAGTTCCTGGAATAAAGAAATTTTCTCAAATAACAAGTGCCAATTTTTTTTTCAGCAAAACTTATTTTTAACTTTCCCAGGGTTGAAAGAGCTGGAGAAATGTCCTTTCACCTTCAGAATCCTGATCTAACTCCAGAAATAGCCTCTAATGTCATTCTCAGCATAGAGAAGTTTTCTTTACACTTTAAAACACTTTTCAAAGCAAAGAACAAAGCTTCACAATTATATTTTGCTGCTGGTAAACAGTCCCTCTGAACATAGCAGTTAGAATATAAGAAATTGCTTTTTAAAGCTTAAGACAATCATCAATGACTAACAGTGCTGACATTTAAACTCTCGTTATTATGCTTCATGAGGCAATGCTGTTGACACAAGAGAGCTTGTCTTCCATGAACTAAGCGTAATGGAAGGAAAGGATTGAGAGAGAATTGGGGACCAAGTCACTGCAGGCTATACCTGCCAAAGAAGCTGTGAAAAAGACACAGAATAGTTACGATTTTGTCAGATAGTCTCACAAATGGATTTGAAAAGAGATTTTATGCAACTGTAGAAATGAGTGCCAGGCAAGGGGATTAGGAATTGTTATCGCAACTACAAAACTACTTCTTGAAGGTGTTTGGGACAGCTTTCTTACTCATACCAAAGTGGAGTCAGAGTCATGGAAGTTGCTCACCCTTTCCTCCATTAACTTAATATTCCCTTCCTAATCTATTCATGTGACTACAGCCTCTGCTTGGCTGCTGCCTTCAGCCTGAAGCCAAACCCTGTGAAATGATGATGCTTGCAAGGAGAAAAACACACAGTATTCTTGTGTCACTGAGTGATCACTCCCTTACATATGTCTAAGCACCAAAAGTCTAAAAATTTAATACTACCACACTGATCTTAGTACATGAAATGTGGAAAAAAAAAATCAAAGCATTTCTGAAAAAGCAGGAGTGAAGGGGAAGAATTAGCAATCTTAACACATGAACTAGAAGAGGTTGGGTGGGATGAAGAAGGATTTTTTTTTTTCTGACAGAGTGTAGATTACCTAGAAAAAAATTAATTGACATTCTAATATAAGGCTTCTGTTAATATTCCCAAGAGAGCAAAAATACAGCAACATATGTATTTCTTCTGAGTCTGATTAACGCTGATTTCTCCATAGTCATAGCTATTCATAGACTTCCATCTGCAAAAACACAATTGATTGATTTAAAACATATATTGCAAAAGAACCTACAGCAAGAATTACAATATGACTTTTCTAAAAGCTTAAGAAAATGTTTGTGAAATGTGCTAAATTACAAGTAATACAGAATATTTACCCACAAGAATATTAATCAAGGTACAGATATGGAAGCACAACTCCTCAAATGATTTTTGATTCTATTACTAGCAGTATTGAGGAAGGTCTGGTAACAGACAAACTGATCAACTGGGAGTCATACCTGTGAGCTGAGAAAGCTTTGTGCAATTAAGAGTTGAATGACCACTTTACTTGAAAAAATAAATTATTTTTCAACTGCTTATTTTCTAGTCTTTTCCCACCTATAAGATGGTATCTCAATAGCCCTGTCTTCTTGGTCCTATGTCTTCTCTTATTCACAGTCTGCCTATTTTACTTCCTATATAATTTTAAAGCCTAAACAAGATGCTGCTTATCGATGACATCATCTTGTCATCATCCTTTAAGCAGTAGAGAATATTTGTAAACAGGTGAGTTTATGATGCTGGAATAAATTCAGTAGATGTAGTGAGGTGTGATGTACACATACAGACATGGCTAAATTTGTGCAAGATAAATACAACTTGGCATTTATCAGAAGAAAAGTGTAGTGTATCTGAAAATCTGGATGTAGGAAAGTAGTTTAGTTTACATTCCCAAAATTTTGCTTGTGGCTGTGAGTTTCATTTTCAATGTAGTGAGGATGTCAGCTTTTCAAATATTTTGAAGCTAAAATTCACAGAATCACAGAATCACAGAATCACAGAATCGCTCGGTTGGAAAAGACCTCCGAGATCATCACGTCCAACCGCTCCTGTCTACCCCCTAAACCATATCCCTAAGTACCTCGTCTACCCGCTCTTTAAATACATTCAGGGATGGTGACTCCACCACCTCCCTGGGCAGCCTGGGCAGCCTGGGCAAATTACATGCAGCACAAACCATGAGCTTTAGAAGTGCTGTATTTTTTAATGTATTTCAAGCCTTCATATTGAACATCCATGAATCACTTATCAATTATTACTAGGTGCATGCAAACCATCTTTAAGAAGGTTGAGGATACCATCCAAGAGATTAAAACATGTATTACAAGAACAGACTCAGCTCCTTGAAGATTATTTTTGAATGGGTATGTTAGATGATACTTTCTATGTTAAAGCAAATCTATCCAAATCAGTAAGACACCCAGGATACAGTGTTTAATTGAATATCCTGGTGCAAAAATGTTTGAGAAGAAGACATCTTACAGGAAAGGTTAAATAAACTTCCATTTAAGATAAATATTTAATGTATTGCATTTGCTATTCTAAATCTAATGTAAGGTAAGACTACAAAACCAGTGTGAAACTTAAGATATGAAAGTTATTGCTGTAATATGGGACATTATTGAAGGACATCCTCATATTACAGTGAGCCAATTTTTCACTAATGCAGTGTGCATAAGCCAAGTTCCTTATGTTCCATTGTCGTAAAAGCATTAGACGTCAGCTGTGACAGAGTTATGGAGAAGAGCATGGATCTGGTTTACATTTGCCATACATTTACTCCAATGCACACAGACATTCATGCATACATACAGAAAGAAGCTGTATTGCTGCCTGGATTTTTCTCATAGAAGGGAGAATATCCCTCTAACTTTGAATTCATAACCATTTTAGGCCATATCTTCTGGAGCTTGGAATAGTTTTTGGCAGCAGAAACAGTATTGTTTCATTTTGTAAAGTCATATTCAGTACACTCTTATCTGTGGTATAGACTCCCTCATCTCTGCAAACCTCATATATTGCCATTAAAAAACAGTAATAGAAGGAAACGAGCATGAGCAATACATTTTTAGGTACATTTCAATCATATGTACTACTGTAGCAGAAAGCAAGAAAAACAAACAAACAAACAAACAAACATGGTGGAAAACACTTTGCAGATGGCTCCCACCATGCTGCAGTTCAGCGTATGGAGGGGTTTTCTTTCCTTGTTTGCTTTTAACTACTGCATGGTAATTGGTCAGATATCTGTGAACTTACCCACCACCATACTACTATGGCCAAATACTCCTTGATAGCAGTGGCAAAGACCTCACGGCTGTAAAGCCTAAAGACCTGGATCTGACCAGGGTGGGCTTCTCTTGTGTGTCCCCTCCTCAGACACAGCACTGCTAACAGAAAAGCTTTTGCTTTTAACACAGGTAATGTCTGCAGTAGAAGCTTGTGCTGAAAAAGCTGCTCTGCCATGGCTCTGGCTTCAAAGGCTCCTTAATACAGGCAGGGAAACTTTCCAGGTTTCTGCAGTACTTACTGGGTTTTGATGGAAGCTATATCTCTGTGTGCCTCTCAGATATCTCCATTTTCACTTGATTGCTAATTCAAAGTTAACATTATGCTCATGAAAGTGCCAGATGAACTGTTCTAGGAAACAAGTAGTTTTTAAATTTACTTTTTTTAACCAACAAAAAAGCATGTTGTGGATAGGGATGTCACATAATCCAGAAGGTTTTGCCCAAATGTTTGAATTCGACTTCCCATTTGCTAAACTGTTAAATCTGGGTTTTGCGTACTATCCCCATTCATTCCTTCCAAGACAGCTTACCTCAAAAATGTGGTGTTAATGACAAACCTGGTGTCATTTTAGGAATTGGTCATTGGTCCATTTAACGTGACCTATAACTGAGAATTTATAGACTCCAAATTATTGGCCCTTATGAATCAGAATGTATTAGAGCTTCATTTTAAAAATAAAGAAAGAAGTTTAAAAAGTTTTCTTCCAGCCAATTATTGCAAACATGGACAAAGTTAGAAATCTCTGAGAATTAATTACATGAAACAAAAGCCATCTACTTTGATTGATTCCTGGAAGTGTGTAATATTGCTCTGGTAGCGATGGTGCGTGACTGAACCATGTATAAATACAAATACTTTCATGACCATTTTAGGTAGCTGAACTCCAACTAATGCATAACTTGATGTGCAACAGTCTCTTGGTTTGCAGTCTAGACAATGCTGGCAGCCTTTAAAATTTATTGCTGAACACAGTCACAAAAATGTGTCAAAGTAAAATTTGCATAAAGGTTATACTGTAATGGCCTGGCAATCATCCCATCCTGTTCTGAGCTTGTTTTAAATACTTTTCAGATTGTTTGAAATACATCATACTTCAGTCCAAACACAACGGAAGTCTGTGGGAAAGCATTCTTTAGAGAAAATATTAATGATACATATTTTTGTGAGAGCAAAATAAAAGATTCATGGTCATCTAATCACAATAATAGGAGTGCTTTATGATCACCACTTCCTATTAATTACTGTGGACAATATGCATAGTTTAAAATACTTAGATCTAACTGGTTTAGACAATTTATGCTTTTGTACCACATCTTCATTATTAAACAGCAAATTTAGGAATTAAGACTTCAATACAGAAAAGAGAAACAAATATTCATGACAGCCAAGAAAGTTTCAGGTTTTTTTTAAAGAAATCGCACTATTCATTTGCTTTACTTGCTGCTCTTGCCAGATTCTTCCCAATGCCTTCAAAATTATGATAACTTAATAGCAATGTGCAAATGCAGCAAATTCTTTGTGGTGAAGCAACTGTAGAGCTCAGTAATAGTTGCTCACTGTACTAATATTACAGACCGCAGTTTTGAGACACGTGGGTAGTAACTAACTTTTCAAAAAGCTGTTGTGGCTTAGGTTCTCCCATAAATTTTTTATAGTGTTTGTATTAATGATATGAATTTGGAAAAATAGATCCATACTCTCTCCTAAAACCTTTAGAAACTAAGCCTGAAAATGACAAGAGACATGGAAATGGAACAAAAGCAAATCCAAATTCCATACATGTCAAAAAAGATTTCAGCTGTTTGAATGACTATCCTTAAAAAGAGATTATCAGATTTCCAATATTAACATTTGCTACTGGCCTTCACAAAACTAAGAAAAAACATTTCTAGATACCAAGATTATATTACTTGTCTCCATATACGAAAATGAATCTATTCTGGCATAAGCGCAAGTCCGAATTGTACTGGAAGTGCAATTAAAGAATCATGTGATTTGAAAGTATTTTTGCTGTGATAGTGCTTCTACAGTAACTAGCATCCACAGTCTCTAAGGTTACAAGTTATAATGCCACTGAAGTTCATCCAGGTGCTTGAACATACTTTAAAAACACAGTAGTTCCCTTGACATGCATTAATTCAAACAACATTCATTGTTGTCCCCATTTTCAGAATTTCTAATAATCATTATAATATGAGAATGCAGATTTTTTTTTCTGGCTGTTGAATTGCTAGAATATGTGCAAGAAGATTATATTTAAAAAATACTAATTGGGAAATGTAAACTGTGGGAAATGAATGCATTTATGCATCATATTTTGCACACGTGTGATTAAAGATAATTAACTTTGAAAATCACCGACTTTTAGAGCTGTCATCTTCCTCTAGCTGACGTACATTCACAGAAGAAGAATTTAATGCTGACAACTGACTGCTCAATTGAAGAGGATCATGTAATGTGACTAGTAGAGATGGCAGGGAAAAATTTTTAAGGAAACCATTTCAGTAAGGTAAATAGCTCTTTTATGATTTTTTGTTTGGAAGCTTTCCTACTACCTTTCCCAGGTACCTACTGGGAGGACTAAGCCAGCAGGCAAGGCTCCATAGGCTTCCTGTGGAGTCAGTTTACAGGGTGATACAAGCAGATGTTCCTGGAAAAAACTAACTTTCTAACTCACCATAAACAGCATAGTTTTAGCCTTGTAAAACAGAATTTATTAGAGACTGTAGTGGAAGAGAGTCAATCTTCACATCTCATGGGCAAGCATAATACTCAAGCAACAAATATGGATGGAAAGGCCTGAATTAAACTAAATATTTTTTTGCTTTCTCACATTAGTGTAATTATAAATGATGTAATAATGAAATGAAATTTATTGCAACAGTACAAAAAAGGCAAAACCACACTTTAAGAACTCACAGCTTTGTGTAGGTGAAAAGCACTGCTACAAAAACCTCTTTCACTGCAGGTAACTTTCTATTCAGATGTCTTGCTGCATTTACTGCCAACCTTCTGACAATCTTTTTCCCAAGTTAATTTGCGTCTCATGAACTCTGGCTGCTGCTGTCATGCTGACATTAGCTGTGCCCTTAAGTGTCCTTTGCAAACCAGACAGCATTTAATCTAGAAATCTGGATTAAAATAGTAGTGATAGTGAGCATTAGAAAATAGCCCTGACTACTACACTCTTTAATTTTGTAGGAATGACTTTGAGATAACATCAGGTGAAACTGGAAAGCTTCTAAGCAGGCTACCATAAAGAATTACAAGTAGTAAATATTAAAAGCAAAAGTTTCATAAAAGAGCAGTGAGGAATTCCTACATAGAAACATTTGTTTTCTTCCTTCCTTTTTCAGTGACACGTAAGCAAAAGGTTTTAATGAGACTGAAATACAGCCTGAGATTACCTGTGAAGAGAAACTGATACAAATTCATCACATATACTCCACTTAGTTTGATACCTCAGATAGCTTTTTCTGAAGTAGTATTCCTGGCTATACTTTTTCTTAGATGGAATACAGCTGACATAACAATACATCAATTATATTTCCCAAAACTAAGCATTATATATTGATTTATTATTTTGTCACACTGTGTGCAGTAAATTTGCCAGTGGTTTACAATCTCTAATCTTGCAGAATTTATTAGTATTATTTATCAAAAATCTCCATAGCAAACAAGAAGTTTCACATTAAAGAGAACCCCAAAAGTTTCAGAATTAATACTTAATTTAGATAAGCAACTAGAAATTCAAATGTTGATTCAAAGTTTGTCTGAACTATTCTGAACTTGGTTTCTTAGTCCAAGAGAGTTTATTTTTGGAAGATTTACTCCAAAATTCTTTCCATGAACCTCTCAAAAAAGTACTGTGACAACAGCTTTTCTCCAGTGAGTGAGCAGTTCCAGAACCTGTTTCTTCCACAGGTTCATGAAAATAACAACAATGTTAAGTACTGCAAAGGAACATTGCTTTGAGATGCCTGAGAAAAGGCTGCTTTGAGAGCAGCAAATTTTTGTTTTCTTATATCATTAGAAAGTGGAATATAAAACATAAGATATAGAGAAGTACTTCAATATTGCAATGAATGACTGCTTTTCAGTAAACCATGTTTAACTGCAAATGTAAAGACATGCAAATGCATATACCTTATCCAAACTAAGAAAAAAACTGAACTAACAATTTTGACATGTAATTGTTCATTTGTATATGTTAATTCAATTCTTGTTCTCACATTCAGATATTAAACTACATTGTATCAAAGCAGCCTAAATAAATGTGAAGAATGTTTCCCACATTTATTCTGGATCAAGTCAGACTATACTCCATATATGTTCGTGTATATTCAGTGAAAAATCTGTTTTTCCTTTCACAGATTCCTCCTCCCCACCTAGTCTTCTGGTATTATCTTGGAAGCTGATTTGTGGATTGAAATTTGTTTTCAAATATTAACTGCACCTTTCTGAGCCTTAATAAAAAGCCTATTATTAGTAATTCTATCTTTTCTATCCTATCATTCTGCAGAATGCTTTTCAATACTCCACCTCCTCCTTTCCTTAAATGCAGGGATATTACAACCTCCTATGAATCGAGCCCAATGCTATTTGGTGTTATATATGATGTTTTTGTTGTTTCTTTTTTCCCCACAGTAATGAATCACTTTGCATTTTATAAAAAAATCACAGGTGATATAACATTATACTACAGGAGAGAGAAATGAACAGTCACAGTTGGTTCTCTAGCTGTTTTCTCCCCATTCATATGGAACAATCTCTAGGCATAAAACATAAGATTGGGAGCAGGGTGAAAACAATGAAATATAGGGAGCTAGTCAAAATTACTTTTGTAAGTAGAGCTCATTGCTGCTTCATTTTTGTTTTAAATTTCATGGATTTTTACTCAAACTATTTGGAGTCAAACTTAAGAATGATTACTTTCTATGCCTTTACGGATTCATAATGTAAAAGAGCTGTCTTAGCCTTATTTTAAAAACAGCAGTTACAGAATACTGATTAATACAGGTTGCAGCAACACAGGAGTGATTGTGTTTGGGAAGTGAGTGGTGAGAACTTATTGTGACACTGTATGCCTCAACCCACTTTTATGCTGATGTGGAATGAAGTAGTTTTTTTGTGTTGCAAAAGAATTCAAATTAATTTGTTAAAGTTCTGGTGTATTTGTGCACCTACTTAAACCCTGGCAGGGATTTTTCTGGCTATCTCTAAGCTTGATGAGGTGAGCAGCTTGGAGAAAGCATAAAACAGGACACCTGTGAAAATTTGCAGTATCTTTCGTAAAGCCATTTTTTCCCCGTTTTAAAATCAGGATATAATAATTAAATATTCTCCTTTTGTTGGTATTCTCTTAACAATCTATACTTTTCTGGTTTATATGACATTGTTCTTTAAAAGCTCTATTGCATTATACAAGTGAACATACAGATGAGCTGTTGGGATTCCCCAAGAATTAGAGCTTGCTCAATAACAGAAAACATTATTCCAGTCTTTGGAAACTCAGAATGTACAATTCTTAAGTGAAGAGAAAACATAAAACATAAAATTCATTTGATACAGGAAAGCATACATGAGGGTCTAGTTTGTGTAGCCATATATAGTTAATCCATTTATGATTATGGTACTCTGAACCACCAATAACCATAAACTTCATGTTGTGGATAAACTGAATTGATTATCAGTCAATGCAAAAACAGGAAAGCTTGATCACTGTGGGATCTTTCAAGTAGACCTAACATCATTAACTTCCCACATTTAAATTCAGGTGCTTCCTATTTCCTAGCTTTGGGAAGTTTTTCTGCGCTGTGTAACAACAATCTGAACCCTGGTGACCTGAGGGAGCAAAGAATGTTGTAACAGCCGGACCGGTTTGCAAAAAGTAACTTCATTGTCAGTACATCCATCATAACTAAAGCAATTTACTAGAACGAAGCTAGTGCTGGTCAAAATCCTTAAGCCCTCAAACCTGCATTCATCTGCAGAGCAAGCATAACAGATTCATGCTGTTTCACCTCAGCTTCAGTGTGAAGACATATTTAGAGATAAATAATACCAGAAGCAACAGCAGATAATATCTTTTCTCTTTTGCCAAACATTTTAAAGTTTTTGGTAAAGACTTCTTTAACCAAAGTGGTATGAGGCCACTCCTTCAGATCTACTGACTCCATCCCTTTTTTATAGTGCATGCAGCTTCACAGTTGCTGCAGCGATATAACTTTCAGCTTTCCTTGAAGCAACTCCTTGTTTTGCCTCTTTCTATGTTCATGCCCTGTCTTAGCTTTTTCTCACCATTAGTCTCACTGGAATTTTTATATTCTGTCTTTTTAAATATTTCATGGCACAAACACAAATCACAATTATAATCTCAAATATAATTCTCATGAGTGTACATTTAAAATGTACCTCACCTCAAAACAAGATACAAGGAAAAACAAAGCTATTAACATTGCAGCACAGTACACAGAAAACTAATGTAGGCAGAGTCACAGCACAGTGACTGTATTTGTAAATAATAAAAAGTTTTATCTGTGTTTTCAAATAATAATTATAAGACTTTGAAATTACACTGTAAAATTTAATCTTGCTAACAATAGGAAATGTACGCATCAATATTAACACCTATGCTTAGTAAAAAAGAAAATGAGATGCTAAAGTAGAGCAGCTGAGCACACAGTTATAATAGTCATTAGTTGTCAAATGTGATGTTAGTTTGGTCAATTTTTATATTTTAAACTTGGACTATTTTCTACAGATGGGTAAGTTTAGCATTTCTGGTGCTGCCAGTCAGGTTTCTGTTTCTTAATTGTCACTCAGAGCCATGCTTCTGCAAGATCAGCTGAGCAGTTACCATGTTGACTGTGATTACATGAACTACCAAAGGAAGACTGGTTTTGAGGGCTTCTGAAACCTTTTGCAAAAGTTATGTACAGCTTCAAACTGTATCAATTGAGCGTTAATATTAACAAAGGGTTTACACAAGGAATCAATGGCCAGCAGCTCAGGATGCATACAGTACTTTAGGTATGTCCATCTGTTCTTTCCTGAAGCAACTATAGAGGAACTACAACTGATAGATACTCCCCTACATACAATTAGTAGAAAATGGATTAAAAAAAGAACACAACAAAACAGACAAAAGAAGGTGGATGATGTCAGATAAAAAAACCACAGAGAGTAAACAATTACAAATTGGTTATTAGCAAGAATAAGCAGCACAGCTGGGAAAACCATACTTTAAGATTAATTCTGTAGTGCCACAGCCAGTACATTTCCTCCCATAAAAGTCAATGGGAGTTCTATTGCCAGGGAATCTGTCCATTAAAATTTTGTAATTATACTCTTCCTTACTCTGTGTAGACAATGAAACTCTCTTGTTGCTTTAAAATTACAAAACACTGTTTCAAATTCAGCAATACTTCTTTCGCAAGAACATGTGCTTATACGACTGAGCTGAAAACCAAAGAACTACTGCAAAATGTTTCCAGTTCTTTTTTCCCTTTGAAAGTTTTGTTGCACTTTTCCCCCCGTTCTCTTTTTACAAGAAAGCTTCCAAATTTCTAGATGCAATCCTTTTCCTAAGAGGGCTAATGATATCCGATAGCAGCAGAAAACAAAAAATAAAACCAAACCCATAGAAGATACTTATTAATTTAGCCTTGAACAACATATATAAAATTATTGGTTTATAAAATATATATATAAAAATATATAACATAT
>NW_010199449.1:0-1074 GCF_000695765.1 Mesitornis unicolor
TATTTATAAAATAATAAATATTTCTATATATAATACCCACCTACACACAGGAGCAAATAAGGAGCGTTTGGTTATTGTTCTGTACATGTACGTATGCACACACACACATATCCTGTGTGTATAAAGTAATGTGTATATACACAATGCATGCACACCCATGTACGTGTGTAAAAACACACAGATAATAGTGAAACACACCTTCTTTTGCCCTGTATGGAGGTGGATCCTAAGAAATGCGAGTCGCCCCCACTTCCCCTCGCCTTAGCTTACATATTTGCTAAGGCCGTGAGATTCAGTGTATCTGTGTACGTTTCAAACAAAGATCCACACGGGCTGTTCAAACACTGCGAAAACGGGAACGGGTGACTCCTGGGTCAGGTGTTATTTTTCCTCACTCGATGTACAGCTGCGATTTAAATGTTTTCATAACTCCTCTTGTTTGCATGCAGATTTCCCAGTGTTACAATCAAGATAAAGCTTTGATGCGTGCCGCTTGCTCCTGATGTCTCCAGTGTTTTGCTGACCCCCAGCTTTCGGACGCTGCAGAGTTCGGGGCGTAGATGGTGCCAATTTGTCAGCCGAAAGAGGAGCAGCTGGAGCGTGCCGTGAAGATGTAGGGGTCTGTGTCCTGTTCGGAAGGGAGTGGATGACGCACAGGCAGGTGTTTTCTTAGTATCATATTTTATTTACAAAACACACAGCACAGCCATCTCCTTCCAGCAGCAAAATCTGCAGCGTGGCAGGAGCTCAGGGCTCACCAAGGGCTTAAACCATGCGCAGAAGCCAAATAAAGGCCCATCCCCAGCCAGCAGCAGGATACTTGCCCGGACACTTCTGTACTCTCTGTCTCCTCGCTGGTGTAACCTGCACACCACAGCCAGGCCTTGATTTGCCCCGAGCCAAATGCTGCGCAGCCACTTTCTGTCTGAGCTCTCCCACCAACAGAAGCTGTCCATTACAACAAGTCCAGCTCAAGTTTGTTAAAATAGGCTGAATCCATGGGCTGAGGCCAACTGTATGAGCTCCAACTAGGCCAAGTGTCAGGTCCTGCACTTCAGCCACAATAACCCCATG
>NW_010199450.1:0-11169 GCF_000695765.1 Mesitornis unicolor
AATAATAAATAATAATAAATATAATAATAAATATATATTGTAAATATATCTATAATATAATGATAATAAACATAATGATAACTAATAATAAATGCAAATACTACAATTTGCCACCACGAGCAAAGTAACTGAGCAACTGTAACTGGTAAGTTGTGACAATCCCATTTTCATTCATGACATCTGTAACTGAATTAAACTGTTTTTATGTTTTGATAGATGAATAGGATAGAAAGATTAACCATGAAATTCAAAATGAGCAGATAGAGTCATCCAATATTGTGTTTGTCTATGCTAGGAAATACCAAGTACACAGAACAGACTGGGCTGAACAGAAAGAGCAAAAACTTGAATTATATGATGTTGGGACTTCATTCTTTCAGTTGTGTAACAGGCTACAATGTAACAGTGATAGGATATCCTCCAGCTGTCCTGGAAAATAGGAATAGAGGAGTTTATTATATGGTGAGTGTATAATAGTAAATGTATCATTCATACTGGCATTTGCTTCCTCTGTTCACAGAACACTATAACATACTTCTGGATGGATTAAAAAAACTTGCTCTCCGTTTCCAGCTACTAGGAAAGTAATGGCTTTATCCATTATTTTATCCTCTAAAATAGCATTCATTGTCTTTGTTTATAACAAATGAACACTGATAGTCACAGTGAACGTGCCTAATAACTTAGATGTATATTTTCAGAATAGTACCCAGGAGTGCCCTATTCACTGCCTGATTAGGAAAGCCAGCAGATTCTGAACTCATATCGAGTGTACTGCTTAAAATTTGATGCTTAGTTACTTCATATGCAGTTCATCTGATGAAGAATCAAGAAAAATGCTTTCTTGGCAGAGATACAGCACATCCTAGCTAAATGACCTCCGTTATTATTGGTTTTATTAATAAGATGACATTTTTGCAGTTAGCTCAGTATTTGCCAGTGAATATCATGCAATTACTACAATTTGCCACTGTGAACAAACTATATGCTCGTTAAATAGGCTCACATGGAGGTGTGTGTTACCAAATACTGTGTTTTTTTCTGGCAATCTTAGAGGTCAAAGTAAAGTAAAAAAAAAATCATCGCATAGATCACAAAGAGTATTAAGTTAAAGATAAGAGGGGGGGAAGAGAAACTACAGCAACGCTTTTGTTGGAAATTTGTATAGCTGAGTAGAAAAACCATGGGAAATTATTAAACAAATGTTCCTGAGACAGAAAGTCCCATCTTGCCCCGACAAGTCCATTTTCTCTTTGCAAATAGCTTCCAAAGGATGTGGGTCATACATAGCAGTCTAGTTAAGCAGTTTCTAATTCCAGGCATCTAAAATTTGGTCACATCAGAGTCTGAATTAAGATTTATCGTGAGGATTTCAGCGACTCCACTGAAGCAAGAGAACTGAGGAACAATCAGACAATAGTTCTCCCCTGTAAAATTTACTAGGAAGTGAAGAATAGGCCTGGGCCTTTCCTGGGTTGTCGGCCATTCGTTACTTTAAATATGTCTATTCAATAGAAATTCCAAATTTAAGTCTCCACCTGGAAAGGAGTACTAATGGGGAAGGAAATGGTACACTTTTATTTACTGTCATAAATTGTGCAGAAGGGAGGCCACAGCCTGATATTAAAAATGATCTTGAGCCATTTCTTTGAGTCACAAGAAGAATAAAATACCAAGCAATGAAATTTATTTCACGTGTGATGTCTTGTTCTCTGCTGTGTTCTTTCAGGTAGCTCAACAAGTAATTTTAGTATGGTCTTTATGTGAGCTGTGGAATAGTAATAACTTCTTAAATGGAGTTCAAAGGACCAAAGTGGTGCAACATTTTGTTGTCCCCCTCATCAGATTTTGTTTTCTTCCAGGGACTGCTTTTAGAAAGATAAACAAAGTTGTCGAATTCTAAATCACTGCTGTCAAACTTTTTTTCCCAAAAAAATACTTAATTAGATTTTTAGATAACAAATCTCGGTAAATTCTCTCAGTACTGTCATCATTCATCTACAGGAATGTTGGCTATGTCACGTCATCTGTGGTCGTTATTTTGGAACGGTATTAGTGCTGGAAATCAAGCAGGCCAGCAAGCAGCTCAAGAACACAGAAACTGTCTTTTGGAAGAGACAATAAACTTCCATCTGCTCTCAGATGATCAGTGAGCTCTGCCTAAAGGCAGAACGGTGAGTGAAGCATTCCTAGATGGCCACTGTGTAAGCAGCAGCAGAAGAAACCAGCCTCTTCAGCCAATATAATCCAGAGGCAAGGAGATAGGTAAAACCAGCGTCCGTCAGTGTTTTTGGGATATTATGTGGCTTGAATAATGGAGCACAAATTTTTGCAAGAGCATGTCACAACACTTTTTGTAGCAGAATATCTTTCCATTACTTCACATCCCAGCATGCAATGTTTTCTGTAGAGTGGGCTGTACTGAAATTGTCAGTGTTAAGTGTAACCTATTTTGTGATTGCTCCTGACACCGCTGCACCAATCTATTCTCTACTGGTCTAGCACCACAACCTTCAATGGACTTTTATAATGTTCTCTTACAGCCATCAACAAAAGCCAGTTGATAGATAGAAAGGCAAGATAGAAAGCTTGTGAAATATCCATTAGTCTGGGTATGTTCTACATGACTGATGTTACAGTGGTTTTGTTAAAGATTTCCAGTGAAATGGAATGAAAAACAGCATCTCAGATTCCAGCTAGCAGAAAAAAACAGTATTTTGCCAATTTCATGTTGTGTATGATGGTTATATCCAGGCCTTTTTGTTGCTTGTTACTTAATCATGTTTTGCCTGTCCAAAACTATTTTAAAAAGAGTATTAACTGTACTACTTTGCATAGATGATAATAAATTGTACAGACAGTCCTGGTCTTTTCAGCTTTCTTTATCTTTTACTGTTTACCTGAACTGGTGATCAGTATTCTAAGTCAGGCCAACCATTAATTTTCTCAGAGAAAATATGGATCAGGCCTTTCACTGAGCAGATGAAACAAGCTGATTGTTGCCAACCTTGATAAATTTTGCTTAATTGGACCTGGCAAACGCACAACTAACACTGTGATGGGGACTTAATATAGCACCTACTCTTCTAAAACACTGTCTGTAGTGCAGTTGGAACAGCATACAAAAAGTTCTGCTCTCTGCATTTAAAGTGCTGTAACAACTTATTTCAGAGATTCACAAAGAAATTAAACGGCTTTTATTCTGGAGGAAGAAAAAGAATAAAAACCACAGCCAAACCAAATCTCATAATTAAAACTAAGTTTCTACTTACCCCTTTCAATCTGTTAACAAATAGAGTCTCTAGGAACACTCTGTTCTGGAAAGATGACCCTGCGTATAACCTCAAATAACCGTTAGAAACCAGAAGAGCCTTTTGGGGCTCACCGTTATGTGAGAACATTAGCACTTAGAGGAGATACGTAGGTGATGTTATGTGTTTCATTATAAAGTTACAGTAGTGAAGTCTTAGGTGAGCAAGAGCAGCTTCCTATTCTACTGATCTGCATCAAACCAACAGAATGCAGCCTCTGTCTTATAATCAACCATTTCAAAAAGGAAAAATTACATGAGTGCCATATTATGTGAGCTACAGAAGCATTTGATCTGATGCCAAACCAGGAATTAATCTCCAAATTTCTTCACTCCTAGAGCACTGTGTTCACCCCAAGAACACCCACTCTTTGCAGCATAACAAAGTACAGATCACTAACAGCACCACAGGGGGGACTGCTGGCAGAGACATCATGTCAATTCTGTACAGAAATGTTTTTTTCCTTATTCTATTGTTTTTGTGTTTATAAAGCTGTAATATCTTTGATCTTGAACTTTTTGGACTCTTGCAGTTAAAAGGGGCAAGTATTTCTGAATTGGTTGTTAATATTTCTTGGTAATAGGCATAGTATTTTATTGTTGTAGCATACATTCAAAGATAAATGACATTTCAATACATTAAAAATTAAAATTTCTCTGATTTTCAGATTTTGTGGCAAACTGATGCAGCTCCATTGACTTCTCTGAAATTTAGCTGTCTTATGCCAGCAGAACATTTGCCTCCATAATCACAACGATTCCACAACAGGGTGAATCCAGTGTCAGCCAGGGTAGCTTTGTGTTGGTGATGTCACATATACCTTCTCTGAGTGAGTTTGGGACTTCAAGCTTATAGCTCTAAAGATATTCTTGTCAGTGACTTACATTGTCTTGCTTGCTTTCACATCCTTGTACTACTGTGTCCAACTAATACATTATTTTAAAAACCCTAAATCCTTGCTAACATCTGCCAGTAACAACCACTTAACATTAATCTACTTTGACAGAAAGACTGTAGTGAGTACACCTATTAAGTAATTTGGTGGAAATGAGAAGAAAACATAGTGGCCTAAGGAGAGCAAGTAACCTCTCCCTGAAAACGGAAGAAGCCCAAATAATACCCAGAAGTGTACCAGCACTTTCTTCATACAAGTTTCAGGATAGGTAAGGTGATTACAAAGGGTCAGACCCAGAGAAATTTTATTAAAATATATATTTTGAAATATTATTTTTAGTTCTCTTTCAAGAACTTCTGGATGTAAAGTTGAACAAAATATGCTCTACTTCATTAGGTTTGAGAAATCTTGGACAACCTGGCTGGATTCTGTGCTTCAGGATAAAGGAATCATGTGAAGCAGATATTTATAGCTGCAGTTTCAGGTGGAGAACTTTGGCAAAAGGACTTGTAAGAGCCGATCTTTTTTTTAGGGGATTTTTCAGGAAGGAAGAAAGGATTTACTTACAATTTTTTGTTGTCTTTTTTTTTGTTGTTGTTGTTGTGGGAGGCAGTCAGTGTTCTGCTCACCCCTTATAAAAGAACTAGGATGCTATAGGGGTTTGCTGTGCTCTGACTGATCAGCTCTGTTTAGAGCTTTGGGTAGAAATGGTCTCCAGAGAGATTAATGGGAATGGCTAATGGCAAAACAGGTTCACAAGAACAAGTGGTAGCAGACAACACGTCCATCAGGGTCAGCAGCCCAGAGAAGTAACTTCACTGACCGTTCCAGTTTCTAGTGAATGCTGACCACTGAGGATGGGGTGGAGAGCAGCATTCCCAAACCTGGATGCTCGCTACCCCCTGCCTAGTGGAACAGATCCATCTGCTCGTGAGCTGGTTTCATTCACGTCTAGACACTAGTGAGCATGTAAGGTACTGCTGAGGATGGCTAATGGTTTGTTACTTTTGCCCTCGTTCCCTGTATTCTGAGGGATGAACGTCTTGCACATTTTGAGTTGTCTGGCTTTTCAAGATGTTAGTCTTACTGAGTTTGCCTTTCATATCTGCTCTCCAATAATGTTCTGCTTCTGTAAATCAGCTTAACCCACTGCTTGCAAATGGAGATCACAAGCTCTTCTTATCAAGAACATAGATAATATCACTGGTATTCATGAAGGACTGAAATGTGGTTTTATCTTTTGTTTCATATTTTTTCAGTAGTTATCCAGTGAACCTGGCCATTGTTTTTGCCAGTCAGGGCCTGTCAGAAAGGTTAGAGCAGTTTGCAACAGTCTGGCTACCACTTTACTGGATGTAGATAGCTGGATTAGTGAATGTGGGATTTGCTGTACAATAAGCACCTTTGTTTAGGGCTTTTGCAAAGTCTGGAAACACTGGCACTGTGCCGTCTTCGATGTAGCTATTAGAGTCTTTTCATTGACTTTAATTGGAGCTGGATTAGGGCCTAATCATCAAAAAAATCTTCATCCTGCAGTGCGCAATGGTCACATTTGACCTCAGAATTTCAATAACAGGCATTGGTAGGGGTAAACTAGAACATAAAAGATAGAGAAATAATATTTTCCTGTCAAACAATGAATGATAGATAAATATATGTAGTACAGTGACCATATGCCTCAAATCTGTCTTGAACTCTCCAAATTTTTTTCTACATACGATCTGTCCAATTTTGATTTTTGGCAGCTGCCAGAGCAGAGTGGAAGAGAAGGCTGTTTGTCTGCCTTTAGCTGGTGTGGGATTTGCTGTTGGCAAGCACAGATGACAAACACTTTGGTTCTGTGACCAAATGTCTTTGCCATTGTTTTTATTAGACTGTAGGATGTTTTGCCTCATATGAGACAAGATATTTTTGAAAACTTATTGCACTATAATAAATGAATATCAGTGAATAACATATTTTATGTATATATATGCATATTTTTATGTATAAAAGTATGATATATTAGTTTGAAAGTTTTTTAGAAAAGCTTTTACAGTTCACAAAGCCAATGCTGTATCACTGTCACAGATTTGCAGTGACTGTCCATCTGTGTCTCTTGCTCTTTGCCTTCAATTTCGTTATATTATTTAGGTACTACAGATGAGAGGTCCCATGCTTCATGCCCTGTGAAAGCCCAAATGGACCATGTGAAGTGTAATGGAAGTACAGCTGAACTGAGCCAGAAGGATTAGTAATACAGCAAACTCTAAATGTTGGAATATTATTAATGTTGTTATAATGATTTTCTGTATCTTAAGTCCATTTTTATTTCTAGGGAAGTTGGTTTTTTACAGTACTAATTAGGGAGGTGTGTTCTGGTTTGATTTGGGTTTTGTAACATATTATAAGAGTTGTTACTTTTTGTTGCATTTGAAACATCTGCTATTTGGGAGGCATGAGAAGAATAATCTCTATTTACTATTTAATTATCTCCATTTAGTATTTAATCTCTACTACATTAAACCTGTAGTAACATGTCTTATGAAATGGACCAATCTATTTGCTGTCTTAAAAACCTAAACAGTATCCTGGTAACACTTTCATTAAAAGAAAAAGTTTCTTTAGCGGCTTTTGATTGTGTTCTTCTCAAGCATTGAAGATTTTTATTCCTGGCATAAAAATGCTAGTCGTTTGGGGTTTTTTTTCTCCTTTTTCTCATCATGAGAGCATTATTAATTGCATGCAGTTAAATGTGGCAGACAATTGGAGAAACTTCAACATGGGAACAGCATTGTTCCGCCTCGCAGCTTGTATATAAAACAGTTTATTCAGTGTTCCGATAGCAAGAAATGGAAGTTGTTGCAAGGAAAATCTTTCTCTCTCTTTTCTTGTTTTGTCTTTTCCTTCTCTCCAAGGCAAATAATTTCAAGCTAATCTCTTTGATTCACATACTGATGGACAAATGTGTCAAAACTGCTACTAGTGAATGCTGTAGGGCATGTGTTTTAAGGGGCTCTCAATTCATTTCTGTACTTATAAGTTTTCTATTTTAATTCATGGCAAGCATGCTTCACCGCCCCTGTCACACCAGCTCAGAAACAGAATTGAACTTTTCCCCTTTAATGGCTTTATCTTCTGAAATATCTGTAAAGCGTAATAAGTTTGTTCATTTTTTTTAATCCCTACTGGATGCATAACTACACATTCAGTTTAATTCACTATGACTACAGCACTTCTTTGCCATTCTCGAAATTGTCTGCTCTTGGTTATACCAGATAAAATTTTTTTACCATTTGAATAACAGAAACCAAATTTTGATGTCAGTGTTCCTCTA
Source organism: Mesitornis unicolor (assembly GCF_000695765.1). Taxonomy (NCBI): domain Eukaryota; kingdom Metazoa; phylum Chordata; class Aves; order Mesitornithiformes; family Mesitornithidae; genus Mesitornis; species Mesitornis unicolor. The sequence goes on from NW_010199450.1 coordinate 7,523, forward strand.
CCTTCTTCAGTTTTTTTGGTTTTTGGTTTTTGGTTTTTTTACTGTTGTGTTTAGTAGCAGTTGAACAGATTCAAAACATGCCTTTGCTGTTTTCACGCTCTTGCTTAATGCGTTTTTTTATTTTATGTGCAATGAAACTACCCGAATGATAAATACTATGCAATTCAGGACCCATTATAGGTGTCTAAATAAGAAATTAATGAGCAAATTGCTTGTCCTTATTTGGGGAGTGAGTAGGTAAGGTGACCTATTCAACATATTCCTCTGAAGAATTTAGTAGAATACATGGGATTTATTTCAAGATTTTACTTCTATTTGAGGTGACAAAAATTCCTCTTGGTGTCAAGGAAAGTTGGTCAAGACCCTTGTAATGAATATTAAGCAAGCATCTCAGATTAGGAAAAAATGGGAGTAGTAAGAGTTCTTTTGGGGGAAATGAAGCATAAAAACCATTCTGGAAATGGGGTTGAAAGTGCTGCGAGCTTCTTGCTTCATCACAAGGTCAGGAGCTAGGGCTGGAGTTGCACTTCTGCTGCCATAGGAGGGAAAATAAGGTGAGTGGAAAGTGCAAAACTGAGATTAGGACTACCCTGGGGCATCAAGCATTCTGCTGCTGCCCACAAGGGCTGTCTCCATGGCTGTTACCCATAGCCTCCCCTGGCACAGCAGGAAATAAGCTGGCATGTCCTACAACACAGCAGCATCAGAGAGCGGGGCTATGACCTTGGGCAAGCCCCTGGCAGCTGGGAGCACAAGGTGCTGCCTGCTCCATGCAGAGCCAAGCATCATGATCTTCCTCCAGCTGACAAATGGAACTGTGTGATTATTTGACATCCCTCCATGTCTGGTCAAGCAACAGAATCGCTAAGTCTTGCTGCTTAATAGGTAGCTTTCGGCAGGTCATCATTTCAGATGTCAGTCACAGCAGTGATTTTTTTCCAGTAACTGTATCCAGATGTTAGATTTTAAGCTTTCTTATGCGGCCATTTTAATGTTTCTGTTCAGTCCTACTGTTGGCTCTGCTGACAACTGCAGTGCTGCTGGCAGCCTAGCACAAGGACTGCAGTATTACTGTGGTAGTTCTTTGTCTTTCTAAATGTCTGTGTGCTTTCAGTCATATAGGATGAAGAATGTGTGCTCTGTCTTACTGAGGTCAAATTCATAAATTCTTCAGGAGCAGAAGAGTGTAAGACCTTTTCAGGACTATCAAAGGGCAGTTACTGACACACAGCACAGCTCAGACACCCCTCAATGCTTCTCTTATCATTGATGTTTGTCATGACAATAAAAATTAGAATATATTCCTGTAGGTGTGCTAATTGAAAACCACAATTTCAATATGGAGAAGTTGGTGACTACAACAAGCATGCAATGCAACAATTGCCTTCAGACCATTATTTAGTTGCCCAGAAACATGTTATAATGGATCTTTTCTCTCAACCCACAGATTTTCCTCTAGTCTGGTCTCCAGTTCTTAACTAGCTGTCAATAACAAATAACTTCCATTTTCTTCTGCCAATTGCTGCAGTCACCTGGAATTTTCTGCTGCTACAGCTGCAGTGCTGTAAGTGTAGAGGTGGGAGGTGATGTCAAGGAAGAACGAGCAATGGTTCTTTAAACCCTGTGGGAGAATGAGAAGGGCAACACAAAAAGTACTCTTTTTTCCCTTTTTCTTTTTAAAATGCCTAAGTTGTGGGTGTGTAAATGTATGGTGTGTTGCTATTGTGAATCGTGTTTGAATAATATGATTCAGCATGTCCTTAAATACCCAGTTTCTATGGCTAAAAATAAGTTAGTGTTGTTTCTTTAAATGAGACTGTTCTATATTTGTTACAGGAGAAGTCCTCTAAAGGTGAGGAAGCTAGGATCCTGACAGCTGCACGCGATGTTATTGGATACCTCTGGGAAGTGATCAAGTGTTCCCTACAAAGAACTAAAAAAAGACATTTCAGGGAAGGACTTTTTTTTTATTTTCAGAAGATTATGCAGCTAGGGAACTAAATGCAAAGAATTTGTTGAAATAGGATAAACCAATGTGAATGTATGATTCTGTGATTCTGCTACACAGCTGAGTCAAGGACTAGCAGAGGCAAGACAATGAACAAAATTGCTGCTTTGTTTTGCAGCACCTAGTTGGTATTTTTAGCATACATTCTGAACCCCATTTAAACTGCTGAACTATTACAATCCTTTCCTATGTGTAAAGTAAAAAATATTCTAAGCTATTACACTCAATTCTAATATAAGTCATTTATATATGCCAGTGCTATCTCTCTAGCTGTTAGCTAAAGGTAAGCATTATCTTTTTGATGGTAAATGTTGTGACAGAATAAGTCCTTGACTGATGTTCCGATTGCAGGCCACATCAATAATAATAAATACACAGAAGTCTCTTGCAGGTGTTTTCTCACAAGTGTTCAAATATCTCTAAGTGCTTTGACTCTTACCATTTTTTGATTTTGTATAGTTGATTTTTTTGGATTTCAGAAAAGTAAAAGTGGTTTAAAAAGATGTGTAATGTACTGTGTTTTAGTATTACTTAGGGAACTTCAAATTCCAGTTAGCAGTTAGCAAATGTGTATGGGTGATTTCTCTTAAACAGAGTAGGTTTTTGAGAACCAATGCTAAATTCTGCTCATGAATTCTGCTGATTGTAATATTTTGAAAAACACAGAATTGCTTACCATGATTTGGACAGAGAAAATTCTATCTGAAAATTTTAACTTTTATATAGGAAACAGGAAACTATGCCTAAATCTATTCCATTTTTTCTGCCTGATTGTCCTGTTTTATCCAAAAAAATGTATTTTTCAGTAATTCATGCTTCCATCTTTTAATAACTTTAGCCTGAAAATGTAATGGCAGCATCTATGTATTCCTCTTGTTTGCTCTGGTATTCTCACATTCTATCACAGGCTAGAAAATACTTTAATAAAAGAGAGATTTGATTGATTATACAGCCGAGTTTCAATGACAAAGCAATAGCTAGAGGATAAGCATCTTGCTGGTCAAGCTGATGGAGCTTTAAACTTTTACCTAAATCCATGAAGCCAACATCTAATTGGAATGGTACAATTCACTTATATAAATCTTTGATATATGTGGTGCATTTTGTCACAAATCACAGCAATCATTCAGAATTGTATCATTCACTGTAAAATATAACACCTTCACAATTTCTGATAGAAAAAACTACAACATTGTGCTGGAAAGTGAACAGCTACAGAAGGGGCTATCAGATAGGCAGACTGTAATTACTAAAATTTTGCCAACAACACATCACCTGCACTTTTATTGAAAGTCTGTGAATCATTTTGAAGGAACAAACAAACATCTGCTCCTTCATCCTAAAAACATGATTAGGGATGTGGAGGTGGTAGCATTGGCAAGAAGCAATATTTATTTTTGTTGGAAAATTCCAATATATCCTGGCAAATGGTTGACTAAGGATACTATTTGATGGTTGAATACTAATTCACAGAAAAAAAATACTGTGTTGTTGTGAGTTCTGGAAGAGTAGGGGGTTCTGTATGTGGTGATCCCAGTACTGCCCTCAGAAGGGCTGAGTTATAAAGTCAGGATTACGACTGGAGAAAGTATGATGAGCTACCATAAAGTACACACAATTAAGAAAGGTGGTAACAGCA